>NW_007253887.1:69712-72222 GCF_000164805.1 Carlito syrichta
AAATACTGCATGAACTTTGATGGTGGGTTTGGTTGTAGACAAGGTTCTGAATCCCATGCTGGACAGATCTGTAGTGCAGGATTCCTGGCTTAACTAGTCTGTTACATTAAGTAAATTCTAATTTTCTTGATTGGGGGCTTTGTGAACGACAGCTACCCTTAGGTGGGCTCAATGGAAGGCCAGAGAAGATAGCAGATGTGTACTATTTATAGTGGGTATGGCCTCCCTAAAGATAATTGGAAGGCTTCATTGGATTGATAGAGAGACACTTTCTAGTTTCATCTTAGCCTGTCAAGATCAAGAAATGGGCCACGAGGTGGTTCACACCTGTAATTCCAGCACTTTGGGAGGCCAAAGTGGGAGGATAGCCTGAGCCCAGGAATTCTTGTCTAGTCTGGGCAACATAATGAGACCTCATCTCTACAAAAAGTAAAAAAAATTAGCTGGGCATGGTAACATGCGCCTGTAGTCCCAACTGCTCTGGAGGCTGAGACAAAAGGATGGCCTGAGCTCAGAAGGTTGAAGCTGCGGTGAGCTATGATTGTGCTACTGCATTCCAGCCTGGGAAGCAAAGTGAGACCCTGACAAAAAAATAAATAAACAAACAAAAGATGAAGAAATAGGGAAATCTGCAAACAGGCCAGTAGATATGATTGATCCTTTTCATATATTATTTGGAATTGCTGGATTGTCACTTTTGGAAGAAGAACAGATTAAATTTGTTAGTCCTGTTTTTTGCTCACCTGAAAAAAATGCTTCGGAGGGTGAATGTCCAGTCTAAGCAAGTGAGTTAGATTCATTGAAGCAAAAGTTGCATGGTATAGTTTTACTGTTTCAATATTTCTGTTTTTGATATATGCCAAAATTGCTACTGTTAATATTCTGTATATTGTGTTAAATTAATTAAAATAAATTACATAATTATATAAAAACAAAGAGAGATGGGGTCTTGCTATGTTGCACAGGCTGGAGTGCAGTGACTTTTCACAAACATAATCATACTGCACTACAGCTTCCAACTCCTGGGCCCAAAAGTTCCTCCTGCTTCAGTCTCCTGAGTAGCTGGGACTACCAACATGGATTACTATGCCCGACATAGCTAGCTAGGTTTTTCTTTCTTTCTTTCTTTCTTTCTTTCTTTCTTTCTTTCTTTCTTTCTTTCTTTCTTTCTTTCTTTCCTTCTTTTTTGAGAAACTTACTCTGTTGTTACACTGGAGTGCAGTGGCATGAGCATGGCTCATTGCAGCCTTGACCTCCTGGGCTAAGGCAGTCCTTCCACCTCAGCCTCCCAAGTAGCTGGAACTACATGAATGTATCACCAAGCCCAGCTAATTTTTTTATTTTTTTATAGAGATGAGCCTGTTGCCCAGGCTGGTCTTGAACTCCTGGACTCAAGCAATCTTCCCACATTGACCTCTCAAAGTGCTAGGGTAACAGGCGTGAGCACCGTGCCCGGCCCTATCCCCTCTTTCACTCTCACTGAGAAACTACTCTCATTCTTGCACCAAGTATCATTCAATAACCTCCTACTTTGTTCCCTGTCTCCTCTTTCACCTTTTCCGTAAATAAATTGGGGTAGCTCAGTTAATCGTATATACTACTCCTATAATAGAATGATCTAGTCTCTTGTGGTTCCTTCATCCTCCTGTTCAAAAGTCATTCATGAAAAATTCTGTGGCTGGATGGTGGTGATGGTTGCACAACAATACGAATTTACTTAGAGCCACTCATCTGTACACTCAAAAATGGTAAAAATGATATATTTCATGTTATGTATATTTTACTACCAAAAAACCCATGAATGATTCAAATGCTCACAGCATATAAAGGATCATCAACATTCAACCCCAATCAATCTTCTTTAGTACAGTTGCAACTTACTGAGTGACGCTCACACCACCCCTCCCCCACATGCTTGCACTCACACATCTTCTTCTGCAAAGACTTCTCTCAGAGTCCCCAGACATAGCCTGTGCTTTGTCTTGGACTTAGCTCTCTTGTTCGTCAAACCTGCCTAATAGAACCACACGCTGACCTGCCAGCCATTCAAAGCCCAGTTTAACTGTATTTCATCAACAAAGTCTTCCCTCTTTTTTTTGAATCAGGGTCTCACTTTGTTACCCAGGCTGGAGTGCAGTGCACAATCATGGCTCAACACTGCCTCAACCTCCTGGGCACAGACGATATTCCTCTGCCTCCGCCTCCTGAATAACTGGGACTAAAGGCACGCACCGCCGTGCCCCGCTAATTTTTAAATTTTTTTTGTAGAGACAAGATCTTGCTATGTTGCCCAGGCTGGTCTTGAACTCCTGGGCTCAAACCATCCTCCCACATCCACATTCCAAAGTGCTGGGATTACAAGCATGAGCCACCATGCCTGGCCAGTCTTCCCTCTTATATCTGTTGTGTTGGAAACACTCCTCTTTTGGTGGGCTTCAATGGTGCTGTATATCACTCTTCTGTCTGCACAAGTCTTCTTTTTTTTGAGTTGAAGTCGTCTCACTCTGTCA
>NW_007253887.1:73429-94100 GCF_000164805.1 Carlito syrichta
CCTGCCTGGGCAGCGAGACCTCCTCTCTACAATAAATCAAAAAATCAGCCGGGCGTGGTAGCGCATGCCTGTAATTCAGGCTACTCGGAAGGCCGAGGTGGTAGGATCACCAGAGCCCAGCAGGTCGAGGCCGCCGTGGCCGGGAGCGGCCACTGCACTCCAGTCTGGGCGACGAAGTGAGACTCCAACTCAAAAACAAAAATAAAATAAATTAAAATAAATTAAAAAAAAAGAAAAGTGAATAGGGGTAAGACTAAGTATGGTTGGTATGTTTTATCCATGCTCCTGCATTCAGTCATGCACTCATGCTCTTGTTCATTAAACATTTATTGAGCATATATTAGATGCCAGGTGCTTAATTTGGTGACTAATGTTAACTTTCTGTTAAAAAATTTTTTTTTAATTTTAAAGATGTGGGGTACAATTCAGAGATCGGTATACAAATGTTCATTCTGTAGGTACCCTTGTTGATGAGGTGCTCCCCTGCTGGCAGTTTCACACTACTGCTTTCTTATGTGTTTCTATTTGAACTTTTGTTCTGCAGTGGTTCCCAAAATTTATTGAACATCAGGATCACCTAAAAAAAAAGTATAAAAACACACACTTATGGACCCTACCTCCAGAGATTCTCATTCAGTAGGTGTGAGATGGGGCCCAAGAATTTATATTTACATTTCTCTTTCTTTTTTTGAGTTGGAGTCTCGCTTTGTCACCAAGGCTGGAGTGCAGTGGCACAGTCATGGCTCACCGCAGCCTCAACCTCCTGTGCTCAGGCAATCCTTTCATCTTAGCCTACTGAGTAGGTGGGAATACAGGTATGTGCCACCACACCCGGCTAATTTTCTGATTTTTTTTTTTTTTTTTTTTTAGTAGAGTCAAGGTCTTGTTATTTTGCCTGGACTGTTCTCGAACTTCTGGACTCAAGCAATCCTCTTGAGCGTGAGTGTGAATAGCTGGGACTACAGGTGTGAGCCACTGTGCCTGGCCAGAATTTACATATCTTATTTATTTATTTATTTATTGGAGTCTCACTCTGTCACTCAGGCTGGAGTGTAGTGGCATAATCACGGCTACCCCAGTATCGACCTGCTGGGCTCTGGTGATTCTTCTGCCTCAGCCTTCCAAATAGCCAGAACTACAGGGCGCGCTACTGTTCCTGGCTAATTTTCTTTTTAAAAAAAAATTGTAGAGATGAGGTCTTGCCAAGTTCCCGGGCTGGTGTTGAACCCACGGGCTCAGGCAATCCACTTGCCTCAGCCTCCCAAAATGCTGGGATTACAAATTGAGCCACCGTGCCTGGACTCAGAATTTACATTTCTTCCCCCCCCCCCCCCGCGTTGGAGTCTCATTCTGTCGCCCAGACTGGAGTGCAGTGGCCGCTCTCGGCCACCGCAGCCTCGACTTACTGGGCTCCAGAGATCCTTCCGCCTCAGCCTTCCCAGTAGCTGGAACTACAGGCGTGCGCTACCACACCCGGCTCATTTTGATTTATTGTAGAGATGAGGTCTCGCCAAGTTGCCCAGGCAGGTCTCGAACCCGCAGGCTCAGGCAATTCACTCACCTCAGTATCCCTGGGATTACAGGCTGAGCCACCGAGCCCCGCTTGAATTTACATTTCTAACAAACGTCCAAGTGAGGATTGCTTGTGGACCACACTCAGAGTAGTGCTGCATGTGTGTATGAAATACTGCTGTGCAAGAAGGTACTACATATAGCCCTCCCCTAAAGATCATAGTTGTGCAAAGTCACAGCCGACATAGCGGATGCAGATTTAAAGAAACTGGATCCCAGGTGGCTTTCATTCCCTGTAAGCAGGGTTGATGATGTTGCTATTTCAGTGCAGGCTGTTTATGAGCAGTGTCCATTCTGGTTGATGAACACTAGTGTGTCAATGATTTTGATTATCACATCTTTCTGAAAGCTTTGAAGTCTAGCTTTTGAAAACTATGATCTAGAAACAGAGAGAAGAATCATTCTCTACTACCAAATACAGAGTGCTAAGTCCTTAGTACTGGGCCTAAAGCTGGCTGGTCATAGAAAGTATCTTCTGGGTCAATAGAAACTGCTATATAAAGACCTTAAGGGCCAGGAGCAGTGGCTCATACCCGTAATCCCAGCATTTTGGGAGGCCAAGGTGGGAGGATTGCTTGAGCCTAGGAGTTCAAGACCACCAGCCTGAGCAACACAGCGAGACCTCATCTCTGCCGAAAACAAAACAAAACCAAAAAAACCTTGAGGTTAGTGAAGGTTGTTTCAACTCAATTCAAAAGCACTAGCCACAAAAAAAAGATTGAAGCTTTGGACTTTATTAAGATTAAAAGCGTTCTTCATCATATGACTCCACTAAGAGAGGGAAAGGAAAGCCATACACTGGTAGAAGACGTGTGAAATATGTAAATCCAAAGACTTCCATTCAGAATACATAAAACACTCCTTTAAATCAATAAGAAAAAGATGAGCCATTCAATTTTTTAAGTGGACAAAAGACAAACAGACATTTAATAAAAGAGAGCATCTGTATGCTCCCTGGCAGCATGAGAAAAAAAAGCAGGTCTCTTTATTCTTTCTAGGAACTTCTCTTCTCCTGTGGGTAAGTCTTGGGTACAAGCACATTACACACACATGTGCACGCATGCACGCGCACACACACACTAAGCACAGGTGAGCAATAATTCTCAGAGGTGATGAAGTTCAATCCAAATTAAGAAAGACAAACATTTTCCCAAAGGCAAAATTAATTTTCAAAGATGACTCTTGCCCACCATAAAGAAAGTAATTTAGGCTCTCCAAATGTTTTTACCACAAAGAAAATGCTTTGAAATGTTTTTCTTAGCAAAACAAAATAAAAGAGCCATTTAAACCTAGTCTCTCCCATCAACAGTATGAAAACTGGCAAAGCTTTGAAATAAGTTTTTCCCCCTAAGAATCACCAGAAGGAGAAAAATGTATTGTTTTCTGTCTGTAGTCTTTAGAATTTTAATCTCTCTCTGTCTCTCTCTCTCTCTCTCTCTCTCTCTCTCTCTCTTAGATGCCCACATACTTTTTCTTTTAATACCTTTATTTTTAAAATATAAATTTTTTTGAGTCAGGATCTCACACTGTCACCCAGATTGGAGTGCAGTGGCACAATTATGACTCACCACAGCCTTGACCTCCTGGGTTCAGGTGATCCTTTAGCCTCAGCCTCCCAAGTAGCTGGGATTACAGGCGTGTAATTTTGATTTTTGATTTTTCTTAGAGATTAGGTTTTGCTGTGTTGTGCAGGCTGGTCTCAAACTCTTGGGCTCAAGGAGTCTTCCCGCCTTGGCCTCCCAATGTGCTGGTATTACAGGCATGAGACCCTGAGCCTGACAATATTTTAAAATAATTTAAGATTCACGAGAAGTTGTACAAATGGCACAGAGGCTTCCCATATACCCTTCACCCAGCTTCCACCAATGATAATATCTTACATAACACACTAAACTGTCAAACCCAGGGAACTGATTTTGGTAAAACACTACTAATTCCGACACAGAGATCTAGAACTTATTTGGATTTCACTAGTTTGTACATGCACTCTGTTTGTTTTGGTTTAGATTTTTGATGTACACTTCTATGAAATTTTATTACACGTGAAAATTCAAGTAACCATAACCACACTCATCATACAGAATTGTTTCATTACCACAAACTCCCGCCTGTTACCCCTTGATAGTCACACCTGTCTTCTGGCCACTTCTGATATGTTTTCCATCACTATAATTGTGTCACTTCATGAATGCAATATAAATGCAACCATCCAGTATGCAACCTTTGAGATTGGTTTTCTCACTCAGTATAATGCCCTTGAGATCTGTCCAGCGTGTTGTGTGCATCAATAGTTTATTCCTTTCTATTGCTGGGCAGTGTTCCTTTGTATGGACATGCCACAATTTGTTAATCCATTCATCCACTGAAGGACATTTGTCTTGCATGCACAGGGGTCGCCAAGCCTACCCCTAGGTTTTATAATTCATTAGGAGCACTCACAAATCTCAGTATCTAGTCATCCTCATGACCATGACTTATTACAATGAAAAGATACTGAGCAAAATCAGTAAAAGGAAAAGGTGCATGGGGAAGTTTGGGATACAGCAGGCACAAGCTTCCGATGGTCTTCTCTCGGTGAAGTCACACAGGACATGTTTAATTTTCCCAGTCACAAGTTGTGACAGCATGTGCAAAATGTTGCCAGTCAGGGAAGCTTGTTAGAAACCCAGTGTCCAGGGTTTTATTGGTAGCTGATCACATAGGCCGCTCTGCCCGATATATACCCAAATTCCAGAGTTCCAGAAGGAAACCCGATGTTCAGGATAAACCACATTGTTTGTTTCAGCAGTTTGGGTATAGCGAGCCGCTCTTACCAGCTAAAGGTGAGAACCCTCCAGAAATCTGAATTCCCACATGCCAGCAAAGAACCACTTTTGCAAGCAGATCTTTCCAAGGATGGCAAGTGGGGCCTGCTGGAGAAAATCTTTACTGCACAGCTTGTTTCCAGTTTTTGCAATTACAAATAAAGCTTCTAAGAACATTCGTGTATAGCACATTTTCTTTTGGACACAAGTGATATCATACCAAAGATTATTCTGCAGCTAGTTAACATTTACTAAGAGCTCTATGCCAAGATGTTACACATCATATATATATATGTGTGTGTATACACACACACATATATAATGGAATATATATACATCATATATATAATTGAATTCTCATAATAATACCATTATAATCCTCCCTTCTAAAATTAGCAAAATAGGACATATCGAAGTCAACTAGCCCAAATTTAAACAGTTAATAAGTGTTTGACACAGTAGTTGAGCCCATACAGTATGATTCTGAATGTCATGCTCTTAGATGCTAGATTCTTCTCCCTTTCTTAAAGATGGTGACATTTTCTGAGACCTGCTGTGTGTCAGGCACTGTATGAGTACTTATAATTATTATAAGAAACTATTCTTTTTTAGATTTAGTCAATTTTTAATTACTCCTTCTCAGGACCAGCCTTTCACCTCTGTGCATTCGTTTTCATTGCATACAATTTTTCTTTTCTGTATTTATGAAGCATTCTCCTAAAGATTAGGGCCTCATATTTTATAAATGGTAATTTTCTTTTTATAGTCAGGATGATAAATGTGTTCATCTTTTGTTTTTTCTGGGGAGTTGAAAGAATTCTTTGCCAGTAGAGGAAGCTTTGTTGTCATTCAGGTATTGGAAGACAAAGATGATGGTTGTGCCATCAGTTTTTTCAAGCAATTGCATGTGCATTTTATCCTAAACGTTTATTGGGCAATCAGTCCTTGACGGGTGCTATCTTTTAGAGGAGAGAGAAGTCTTTGTGAGTCAAAGAATCAGAGTAAGTTCCAGGAGGGTACAGGATTTGAACGGTGGGCAAGATTTTAGGAGATGAAAGCCAGGTGTGGTGGTGTGCACCTGTAGTCCCAACTACTCAGGAGGTTGAGTTGGGAGGATCACTTAAACCCAGGAGTTTGAGATTACAGTGAGCTATGATTACACCATTGCACTCCAGTCTGGGCAGCAGAGCGAGATTCTGTTTCTATTTTTAAGTTAAAAAAAAAAAAAAGATTTGAAGAGATGAGAAGTGCAGTGGACTTTCCACATGTGGAAAAAGCATAAATAGAAGCAACAAGAAAGGGGAGAAAAAAATCACTGTACTTACGTATTTAGGTGAGAAAATCCTTGGAAAAGTGTAAGGTTTCTGTTGGAGAGTAGAAAATACTCTCAGATTTTAAAGAAAGCAGGGGGTGAAGGGAGGACCTATCTTGTAAAGAATTTTAAATTCCAAAACAAGTGATTGAAACAGATTACCGTGGATTAGAGGGTGATTTGACACACATTAATCTGACAATAGTTCAAAGGATGAATTGCAGATTAAGAACCAGGGACACTTGCTTGGAAACGAATCCAAGTAAGAAGTGCCAGACTAGGATCAAAGCTAGGTGAATGGCGAATAAGGGGGAAGCTTCATGACATTTTATATTGGGATGTGTGAAGCTCACAGTGGGGATTGGTCACTTGGAGACAGGTTTGACCCACACCAGAAGAGTTGAGCTGCACGCGGGAGTTACCTTTATAATTGAGGTCAGTAAGTCATGATTAAAGAGAGTCATTTTAACCTCTAAGAAAAGTAATAAAACATTTCTCTGGAAAGACAGATGGTGATGCCAAGGGGAGAAAAGAAAAATCAATGTGTGGTATCGGAAGTAGTAAGAGGTAGGGAGCTTTCTTTTATGGTGAAGTATTTTAAGGAAGCCATTTAGTATGACTAATCTGTTTTCTCCTTCAGAGATGGTTCATTTAAGTACAACCTAATTAGGAGGGAATAGATAAGGCGCCCAAGGTCAAGACTGGACTTGCCTTGTTACCTTCTAAAAATTCATGAGAGCAGCCATATCCTAGACATGATCCATCTGGGATGAGCTATGAACTGATGTGTAGGTGTGTATTTTTTAATAAAAGCAAGAGTGACATGTCTAATCATGTCACTAACTCAGATTTCTCTCATGTCTTAAGGCAGATCAAAGTAACACCATGGCTCTCATTTCTCCGATTGTTAAAAAGGCAGTTACCCCACACAAATTGCTTATTTATTTAGAAAATAAACAACTTTATCAACATGCTTTGGAGATACAAAGTGCCCTGAGGAAGCAGCTGTCAGATGCATGACCAAACCCAGCTGATACATGACCTCGTGCTGCTCTCTCAGATTCACAAGCCTAACACTGGGCACTGAGGCAAGCACCTACAGTCCCAGTTATCTGGAGGCTGAAGTGGGAGGATTGCTCGAGCCCGGGAACTGGAGACCAGCCTGCACAACATAGCAAGATTCCGTCTCCATAAAGAGAGAGATTCACAAGCCTTATCTCGCCTTGTTCCTTCTTCACCATATTCCACTCACATTGGGCTTCTTTCTGCACTTTAAATAGGCTAAATTTGTCTCCATCTCAGAATGACCCAGAAGGCTTTTCCTGAAATTTTTCACAAGGCTGTCTCCTCATCATTTCAGTTTTTAGACTGAATATCATCTCTTCAGGGGGGCAGAGCAGATGCTGTTGGGTGCCCTAACCATATCTCCCTCACCAGCCTGTATTCATCCTCCAGCTGCTGTGGGTGTTGGCTGCTGATGGTTCAGGCCTTTGTCCTTTATACAGAGGGTTATTGTTGGCTGGCATCAGCCTCCCCACCTGAAAGTGGACCTAGAGATGATGGCTAAGAGGCCCAGGGGAGGGCCTTGGCCGAAGACTGATGAAGCAGCCTTCTTGCCTCTGGTGGAACAATGTCTGGCGTGCAAGTCACCATTGAGGACTTGACATGGGATCGGGATGAGGCTCTTCTGAAGTCATACCTTTGCCAAAATTCTTCCCTGATGTTTTCTACTTTTTTTTTACTCCCAAATTTTCTACTTAAGATCACGGAAGCAAGAATTCCCACTTCAGCTTCTACTCACAGGGAACATAATCTAAGACGGTGACAGAAGTGGAGCTAGAAAACTGACTAGATATAGATTTGGGTGTTGGATCTCTCATCCACTAGGTGGCAGTGAGAACCCCGTCATCAGAGGTGAGAGGAAGGTTAGCCCTTGACTTACTCTGGTGGTACAGTTGCTACAATGTTCACCTGTGGTTTACTGGGATGAGTTGTAGTTAAAAGTTACACTAAATTGTGGAATAACTCTGGCATTCGAAATGTATAACTCTGGCATTCGAGGCGTATAGAGAAAACAGGAGGTACCTGAACACAAAAGACCACGTGTACTATTTTTGTAATTTCTTGTGAGTCTGTAATTATTTCAAAATAAAAGACTAAAAATGGGCCAGGCATGGTGGCTCAAGCCTGTCATCCCAGGACTTTTGGAGGCCGAGACACAAGGATTGCTTGAGTTCAGGAGTTCAAGACCAGCTTGGGCAACACAATGAAATGTCATCTCTATTTAAAAAAAAAAAAAAAAAAAGACTTAAAAAGTCCCCAAATTAACGGCAATAACATGTAAGTAATATTGTATCCTAGGTGGAATGGTAGACATTAGTACCAGCCTCCGGCACTTCTGGGATTCAGAGACAAGGATTCCCACTTATTCCCATTTAACTCAAAATTCTGATCTCTATAAAAATCAAATGAATTTTGACAGATAACATGGACTACCAGAAACTTTACCAAACAGTAGAACAGACTGATGTAGACTTTGGTATGTGGTGTACAGTTATTGAAGTGGCAACTTTTCTATACCCATCAGAAAGGTGAATCAAAGCCAGCTTACATTCACAAGGAACAGATCATTGTATTCATTCATTCATAATTTTTGTCCCAGGACTATGTTAACTGTCCTATGCTCCATAACAATGCAATCCAAAGGGACCCAGGTCATGCCACAGAATTTTACATTCATGAGCTATGTTGATTTCATGATGGTAGTGAACTGAATAAGAAGTATATGGCAAGTGCTCTGGGTTTCTGATAAGACACATACACTTCAGAAGGTGGAAGAGAAAGCCTAAAAAGATGCAGGAGCCTGCTGCATACATAGGTGAAGTTTTTAGGGGTTCTGGAGCATGCTCAGACATCTCCTCTCCAGTACCAGTACCTTGTGTCTCCTATCACTAAGAAAAAAGCACAGACAGCTAGGCATGGTGTCTCCTGCCTATAATCTCAGCGCTTTGAGAGGCCAAGGTGGGAGGACTGGGAGTTCAAGATCAGCCTGGGCAACATAGCAAGATTCAGTATCTACAAAAGTAAAATTTAATTTTAATTTTAAAAGGCCAGCTATGGTGTCACATACCTATAATCCCAGCACTTTGGGAGGCCTAGGAGGGAGAATTGCTGGAGGCCAGGAGTTAGAGACCAGCCTGGACAACATAATGAGCTCTCATCTCTACAACAAAAAAGTCAAAATATTAGCTGCACGTGGTGGCACACTCCTGTTTTCCCAGCTACTCAGGAGGCTGAAGCAGAGGGATTACTGGAGCCCAGGAGGTCAAGGCTATGGTAAGCCATGATCGTGCCACTGCACTCTAGCCTGGGTGACAGAGTGAAAGTCTATCTGAGAAAAATAAAAATAAAAAGTAGAAAAAGCATAGAGCATGGTAGGCCACTTTGCATTGTGGAGGCAGTATATATCACATTTGGAGAATATTGCTCTGATCCACTTATTAGGTAATGGGGAAGGTTACCAATTTAAGTGAAACTTAGAATAGAACAAGTTCTTCAGTGAGTCTAGTCTTCTGTGTAAGAATAATTGTCACTTGGGCCATCTGACCCGGGAAATTCTAGAATACTTGGTGTGTCTGTAGTAGACAAAGATGCTGTGTGAAATATTTGGAAGGCTCAAAATGAGAATTGCAGGGTGGACTAGGAGGGTTCTGGGGCAAGGCCACGCCACCAGCAGCGGAATTACACATCACTCAAAAAACAGCTTCCAACATACTATCGGGACCTGGAAGAGACTATCTGGTCATGAGATATCAAATGATCATGAAATTGGAGCTGTCTGTCATGATTTACCAAGTCATGAGATGGAACATACCAGTGGCATTCCACCATAAGATGGGAACAGTGCATCTGAAACTGGGATCAAGCCGATCCAAGAGGCACAGAAAAGCTGTCCAAACAAGTAGTCTACGTTGACATGTCACCCACCACTCTCAGACATTTTCCCCTCAGTTCACGACCAACTGATGGAGAAAGAAAATCCCTGACCTTGGTGTGTTGCTGTAGGCAGAAAATAGACTGGCTGTCCTATGGCCGCTTAGGCTGAAAGACCATGGCAGAGAAACTCTCCCAGTGGCCAGGACTTCAGGTGGGGCTTCTGGTTATCTCCTTTGTGTGGAGAGGAACATGGCCGACAAAAGGGGGTGGATACATGGTTCATGGGCTGTGGCCTACGGGCCTGGCTGGTCAGTTGGGAACTTGGAAAGAGCCAGATTGAAAAAGTCATAAAGAAGGAGGTTGGAGTCGGGCTCGGTGGCTCAGCCTGTAATCCCGCGCTTTGGGAGGCTGAGGTGAGTGGATTGCCTGAGCCCGCGGGTTCGAGACCCGCCTGGGCAACTTGGCGAGACCTCATCTCTACAATAAATGAAAAAATCAGCTGGGCATGGTAGCGCATGCCTGTAGTTCCGGCTACTCGGAAGGCTGAGGCGGAAGGATCGCCGGAGCCCAGCGGATCGAGGCTGCAGTGGCCGGGAGTGGCCGTTGCACTCCAGTCTGGGTGACAGAGTGAGACTCCAACTCAAAAAAATAAAAATAAAAATAAAGAAGAGGGTTGGAAGAAGCAGCATGTGAGTGGATCAGTGGGAGTGGACAAGAATTGTCGGCTAATGTCTACCCGAGAACGTCCACTGCAGACGAGGTTCTGAACAACCAACATCCAAGAAGAGTCATGCAACAGATGCCTCTAGCTTCTCTCCTCCGCCACACCAGTCCTTGCACGGTTGGCTTACGAACACGGTTGCCATGGTGCCAGAGATGGGGACTCTGTATAAGCTCAGCAGCATGGGTTCCCTTTCACCAACGCTGCTCTAGTTACTCCTGCTGTCCTGTATCCAGCCACGGGAACAGGAACAGGGGCAAGACTGAGAGGCAGCACAGTCATAGGATCCAGTAAAATGTATGTTTACCACTTTCAGCTTCAACTGTAAAATGAAACGTGAGAGAGAATAGTAGGACCGCTAAGAGTCTTTCCAACTCTTGACCAGACACAGTGGCTCATGCCTGTAATTCCAGCACTTGGGGAGGCAGAGGCAAGAGGATTGCCTAAGCCCAGAAGTTTGCGATGGGCCTGAGCAAATTAGTGAGACTGCTTCTCTACAATAAAAAAATTAGCTGGGCATGGTGGCACATGCCTGTAGTTCCAGCTACTTGGAAGGTTGAGGCAGAAGAATCACCTGTGCCCAGCAAGTCGAGGCTGCAGTGTTCATGATCATGCCACTGCACTCTGCCTGGGCGACAGAGTGAGACGCTGATTCAAGGGGAAAAAAAAATTCTAACTCTTATATAATACTTAATTATTCTCTGTATTGTATTAAAAGAAAATCTCTGCAAGAAGTACACAAACAGTTCTATTTTTTTTTTTGAGTAGGAGTCTCACTCTGTCACCCAGGTTGGAGGGCAATGGCATGCTCCTGGCCACTACAATCTCGACCTGCTGGGCTCAGGCAATCCTTCTGCTTCAGCCTTCCAAGTAGCTGGAACTACAGGCGCACACGAACATGCCTGGCTTATTTTTTTATTTATTGTAGAGACGAGGTCTCCCCCATGTTTCCCAGGCTGGTCTTGAACCCCTGGGCTCAGGCAATCCTCTCGCATCGGCCTCCCAAAGTGCTGGGATTGTAGGCAGGAGCCACTGTGCCCGGCGTAAACAGTTCTTTATAGGCTGAGAGGCATAGGGTGCACTGAACTTCAGCATATTAAATATTGCGTGAAACTTAACCTATAATAAACCCTTTAATCACTAGGTATCTTTTATTATTGGATTTTAAAACTTGGAGATGAGTCAATGACACTAGGTTCTTTGCTATCGGTGCTGGAAATAGTCAGGTCGACTCAAACAACTCAAATGTTCCATTCAATTACAGCAGTAATTGGGGGTGATTTATGTTTCAGGGATGAGAGGGAAGTCCAGTGGGAAGTGGTTGTGTTTGGCGATGCCAAGTAACACTCCAGAGCATCTGGCCACACCGTGTCAGTGATGTATGGCCGAAGCCGAGAACAAATCCAACATTAAGCTTCAAGCAGTTGAAGCTTTGATTCCTTTACAAACAAACAGGCATGGCTGTGTTCCAGTAAAATTTTACTTACTGGTTTCAATAGCCATTTTTATAAAAATTGACAAGCCTAAAGAAAGTCCTTTAGAAGGTACAAAATCATCAAAGAAAAATTTCCACAAGCTACCACAGATAAATTTGTTTTCCTGATAAATATGAAGTCTTCTGACATCCTCTTTCCCAGAATCACATAAATTTTCTTTTTTCATACTGCCCAGGGCATTTAACCAATCTCTTGATGTCTGTGTATGAAGAAATCTAAGTCAACTGTAGACAAGGGATTAGCAAATGTCTGGGCTTTTTTGTGACCCTTTTATGGACTGCCTATGTCTTAGCCATCTTATAGCATGCATTCTTTCACTGGGCTGACTTTCCCACAGGTGAGCTTGCGAGAGCTACTAGGTTTATTTTAGGCTGTTGGGTTTTGCCTTGCTGGATAGCCAGGCACATTTTTTATTTTTTGAGTTGGAGTCTCACTCTGTCGCCCAGACTGGAATGCAGTGGCCACTCCCGGCCACCACAGCCTCGACCTGCTGGGCTCTGGCAATCCTTCCGCCTCAGTCCTCCAAGTAGCCGGAACTACAGGCACACACTACCACGTCTGGATAATTTTTTTTTTTATTGTAGAGACGAGGTCTTGCCAAGTTGCCTGGGTGGGTCTTGAACCCTCGGGCTCAGGCAATCCACTCGCCTCGGCCTCCCAAAGTGCTGGGATGACAAACTGAGCCACCGAGCCCGGCCAGCCAGGCACATTATTTGTCAAATTCTGTGAGCCAGCTGCAGCTTGAGCACTGACATCCGTAAAGCATTTATTTGTTTGTTTACTGAATTGGGGTCTCACTTTGTTGCCCAGGCTGGAGTGCAGAGGTATGATCACAACTGACTACACATTGCACCTTCTGGGCTCAAGTGGTCCTCCTGTCCCAGCCTCCCAAGTAGCTGGGAGGCACACACCACCATGTCCAGCTAGTTTTTTGGGTTTTTGTAGAGACGAGGTCTCATCATGTTGCCTAGGCTGGTCTTGAACTCCTGGCCTCCAGTGATCATCCCCTCAGGCCTCCCAAAGTGCTGTGATTATGAGCATGAGCCACTGTGCCTGGCAAGATCCCACAAAGCATTTAAAGGTTAAAAAAATGTGGATGATCTCTTCAGCCTCTTTATTAAGCATTTTGATTTGTTCAAGTTACTACAAACCTGGCTCCCAATGTTTAATCCTTGTACTCCTATTACTAGTATAAAGGGAACAGCTATTTCCTCAAGAACTGAAAACCAAGACATGGTGGGCCTTCTCTGCTGAGGATCCCTGTAATGATCTCAAAATCTCCTTACAGACAAGTACATCAAGCCACTAGAGGAGACTGATATAGTTTGGTTATTTGTGCTCTGCAAATCTTAGGCTGAAATATGATCCTCAGTATTGAAGGTGGGGCCTAGTGGAAGGTGTTTGAGTCATGGGGGCAGATCCCTCGTGAGTGATTTGGAGCCTACCTCATTCCTTCTCTCTCTCTCTCCCTCCCACCCCCTTCTTCTTGTCAAGGGTGCTCATCTCCACATTCTGCCATGAGTGGAGAATTCCTGAGGCCTTCACCAGAAGCACATACTGGTGCCATGTTTTTTGTACAGCCTGCAAAACTGTGAACCAAATAAAACCTCTTTTCTTTACAAATTCCCCAGGTACTCCTTTATAGCAGCACAAGTGGACTAAGACACAGATGTTGAAGGATCTGAGACCCCTGGTTCCTTTAAGAACCACTAGCATCTAGGACATGCTATTAAGGAACAACCATCATATCACCCAGACTTAAAATCTCTGCACCATCTGTCTCTCCTCTTTTCCCTTCTATAACCATTCACTTGCCGATATATAGTCAATGCACACAGTGTTTTCCATATCACTCCTTTCTGAAACCATCACCACTTGTTCAGGCTCTCTCACCAACAGCATTGCTTTAGATTCTAAACAGCTTTCACAGCCTAATGCATCTTGACACACTAGTGAAGTATGCATTTAAACCCCTTTCTCCTCATATTTATTTCTCCTCATTTCCTCTCTGTGGTTCCGTACTGCCTACATAATCAAGTATGACCTTATCCTGGCATCTCTTAAAGTCAAGCTTAAATTTGCCTTTTCCAGCTTTAATTTCCTAGTATTGATGTCATACACCCGACTCTAATATACCTAGAAAAGCTTGCACTTTCTAATATATGTGCCTTTCTTCATGTATGTCTTCTACCCTGAAGGGCTGACCTTCCTTTCCAGTTAAAATTTATTCAAACTTTTAAGAGAATCCTAAATGTCTTTTCTCCTTGGATACTTTTTCCATCTGGATAGCATCTGGTTTTGTCTTTCTTCACAACTTCTACCGTTTCAAGCACAGAGCCACTCACATAGCTAGTTTTCAGTACACTTTTGTGGAATTGAATTAGATAAATAAATCCCTTGGGTACATTTCAAAACCCATTCTATCATAGTTATGTGACTGGCACTGCTCAAGGGCTGGGAATACAGAAGCCAACACAGCAGGAATAAACTCCTGCTTAAATTGGGTGTAGGGATAAGGGATGAAGGCATTCAACAAATAAATAAGTGACATATATAGAACGTCATATGAGATATGAGCTATGGAGAGGAGTGAGGTGGGAAGGGAGATAGGAAGTACCAGAATTGATTGGGGTGGGAAGTGAAATATTAAATAGAATGGTGTAGAAGAGCCCAGCTGAGAGGTGTCATTTGAGCAAAATCCTGAAAGAGGTGAAGGAATGAGCTTGTGGCTTCTAAGGCAAGAGGATTTCAGAGAAAGGCACAAGATGTGCAAAGGTCCAGGAGCATGAGCTTGCTGTGTTCAGGTAACAAATAACAAAGAGAAAGAAATGGTAGTGTGAGAAGGATTCAACTTGCCATTGCTGGCTTTGAAGATAGAGGAAGGAAGCCAAGAAATGTGATTTGCCCATTAAAAACTGAAAAAGGAGGCCGGGCTCTGTGGCTCAGCCTGTAATCCCAGCACTTTTGGAGGTCGAGGCGAGTGGATTGCCTGATCCTGGGTGTTTGAGATCTTCCCCGGGCAACTTGGCGAGACCTCATCACTACAATAAATCAAAAACTAGCCAGGTGTGGTAGTGCGCACCTGTAGTTCTGGCTACTTGGAAGGCTGAGGCGGAAGGATTGCCAGAGCCCAGCAGGTCGAGGCCATGGTGACCGGGAGCAGGCCACTGCACTCTAGTCTAGGTGACAGAGTGAGACCAACTCAAAAAAAAAAAAAAAAAAGCTGAAAAGGGGTAGCAAGAGACGATAGGGTTTGCATTTAAAGTGGAAGAGATTGTGTTGTGAATCCAGCCCCATCCCAAGGGTTCTCTTTGGCAGCAACGCATGGACATTCCAATGACAGACTGAATATGATGACACCCAAAAGAAGGAAGCAACTGGCAATGATCAATCCCAGGAGACCATTGGTTTGGGCTGAGCTTCTGCACTATGCTCAACAGACCAAAGTAAAATGGAGTTATTCATGCTAAAGTTCCACCACCAACCTGAAACTACAGTGTTTATCTGACCTCCCAAGGAATCACGAAAGAGATAATTGCCAAACAGGCCAGTTTTTAGTTGGCCTGATAAGGAATTGCCCTCTGCTTTAATATCTACAAGGAAAGTGACTTTGAACTGGTCCATCTGTTTTTTGTTCTGTTTCTGCTTTCCTGTATTCTTTTTCTGTCTATAAAGCCACCCTCTGCTTAGCTCATCAGAACACTCATACTACAGTATCGAATGAAGTGTTGCCCAATTCTAGAATCTCAAATAAAAAAACCAATTAAGATTAAATAAATAAGTAACAAAGAGAGCAGAGTGAGTCAGTGTGTGGTAGGAGATGATGTTGGAGGGTCGCACGGAACATAAGCTATTACAGGGTATTTAGCTTTTGCCCTAAGCCAGGTAGAGAGACTTTACAAGGTTCTTGAGCAGAGGAGCAAAATGATCTGAATTATATTTTATTTAATTAATTTTTTTTTTTTTCTTTTTTTTTTTTTGAGTTGGAGTCTCACTCTGTCGCCCAGACTGGAGTGCAGTGGCCGTTCCCAGCCACCGCAGCCTCAACCTGCTGGGCTCCGGCGATCCTTCCACCTCAGCCTTCCAAGTAGCTGGAAATATAGGTGCGCGCTACCACGCCCGGCTAACTTTTTGATTTATTGTAGAGATGAGGTCTCGCTGCCCAGGTGGGTCTCGAACCCACGGGCTCAGGCAATTCACTCACCTCAGCCTCCCAAAGGCGCAGGATTACAGGCTGAGCCACCGAGCCCGGCTCTGAATTATATTTTAAAAGAGCTCTCTGACTGCTTGAGGGTAAACTGTAGAAAGGCCAGGGTAAGAGAAGGAATAACCATTTAGGCATCTCTACAATACTCTATGATGATGACTTGGGCCAGGGTGGTGGGGGGAGGTTATAAACAGAAGTCAGATTCTAGAGATATCTTAAAGATAGAACTGACAAGATCTGCTGTTGTGTTGAATATAAGTTGTGAGAGAAAGAAAAGAACCAAAGAAAATTCCAAGGTTATCCTTTAGCAAGTAGCAGGATAAAGCTGGCATTTACCTAGATGTGGTAGACCATGAGAAGAGCAAATTTTAGAGGGTGAGGTAGAGGAAAGACAGGAATTTCTATTAGGTTATCAATGATAACTTAAAACTGGCTCCAATCTTATCCAAAATTTTAATAAGTTGTCGTTTCTAGCACACCTTGGATTTTATTGCAAAGCTCCTTTCTCTTGGTACTCATACTACAAATCCCAGAAACCACAGAAGATTGATAAATAGCTATGTTTTTTAAATTAGTATGGCAAAAACAACCATAAGCAATGTCTAAACACAGATAACAAACTGTGAAAAAAAATTTAAATTTGTATTATAATACTAGGTTTCCTATTATTACAAGGGAGGACACCAAAAATCCCACAATCTATTTATTTAAAAATGTACATTTATTCTTACATATTTAAACTTCAGTCACCTTCAAAGTACTTTCTGTCTGATGCAATACACCTAACGAGACACTTTTTCCACTGCTCAAAACAGTTTTTGAACAAGTCAATTTTGATGACTTTTAGTGCTCTGCTGTTTTTTGTTTCACCTCTTCCACATCAGCAAAACGTTTCCCTTTGAGAACTTTTTTCATCCGGAGAAACAAACAAAATTACTCAGGGTAAGATCGGGTGAACAGGGAGGGTAGGGCGCAGGAGTCGTGACATTTTTTGTTAAAAACTGCTGAACACTCGGCATGGTGCGAGCAGGTTGTTCGTGTAAATCAACCATCATTAAATGGGCAAATGCATTGAAAGAATCTCCAAAAAAGAATTCACCGAAACAGAATGCAACCTCTCACAACAATATACTGATGCCAATGGGTTCCTAGAACACTTACTTAGCAGGGGAGGAAGGCTGCCCTCCAAAAATAATTTGTTTTGTGGGCTTCCCCCTAGTAAAAAGAGTTGCTTCTTATCTATTTGGAGTAATATTTCCATTTGGAGTAATATCTCCAAATGGATAAGCAACAACAGCAACTACTCAATGGATACATGGACAATGGATTTGAATAAACCGTTCACACACAAACACACAAAAAATCTTGAAGAATGACTTTTAAACATGACACTCAATTTTGTTTAAAATAGCAAGTTAAAGCTCTAATTAGACGATTTTCTCCCTGTGAGACTGATAAAGATCAGAAAAGTTTGTTCTGGGTGTTGGCTCACATACAGGGAAATAGCATTCTCATCATCAGCCTCCATGGGGAGCACTTTGGCAACAACTTTCATTATGTTAAATGCATGTACTCTTTGACCAAGCAATTCTACTCTAGTTCTGTATGCCAAAAATGTAGTTACATATTTCTGAAAAGACACATACACAAGGTTATGGTATGTAATAGCAAAAGATTGGAAACAACCTCTTTATACAATAATAACAGAGTAATGGTCAAATAACTTGTGGTACATCCATTATAAACATTCATTAAAAATAATAAGGCAGCTTTGCAAGATATATAATTAAAAGAAAAAATCAAAGTGCAGAATAGTTTGTGTAGTAAGCTATCATTTGTGTAAAAAATAATAATAGAGAAAGAATATATAAGTATGTATGTTTATAACTGTATGGAATATCTATCTCCACAAGTATATGTGGCAAACTGATAAATATGATAGACTCTGGAAAGAAATTGGGTGGCTGGAGAACAAGAGTGAGATAATTTTTTGCTATTTTGGCTTGAGTTTGTGGAAAACAAACTCTGAGACAAAGATGTGTGCAGGAGATTTACAGAGGAGTACTCTCAGGAGATATCTGCTAGGAAGTGAGGAGGGCCGCACCGGGCAGAGGGAAAAGCTGAGGCCTTGGCCTGTTCTAGAGTTCTGTGGTAAACTCTGGAGTTAGAATAGTTCTTCAGTATAGTCTCAAATGGAGGCAAGGAAAACAAGAATTTTACCCCCAACCCCTGCAGCCAGTCATCGACCTAGGGATGCCCTCTGGGAAGGCCTTGGGAAAGGCAGCTGTGTGCTGCCTTTTTTTTATTTTCCGAGACAGGGTCTCTCACTGTTTCCCCAGTCCAGAGTGCAGTGGCGCAGTCATAGCTCACTGCAGCCTGGAACTCCTGGGCTCAAGCAATACTTCCACTTCAGCCTCCTGAGTAGCTGAGACTACAAGTGTGTGCCACCAAACCTGTCTAAAGACAAGGTCTCACTATGTTGCCCAGGCTGGTTTCAAACTCTTGACCTCAATCAGTCCTCCAACTTTGGCCTCCCAAAGTGCTGAGATTATAGGGATGAGCCACCACACTAGGACAGCAATTCCCATTGACATTCCTCATGACAGGGTTATGGGTTCCTGAACCCTGAATAAGATCTGGGAAGAATACCTTCAAATTTGTTGAAAAATAACTAAACAGAATAGCTTGGATGTGGTAGACAAGAAGCCAATACTCTATCTCGAAATTATAAAGTCTGACACTGAAAACTCTCCTTTGAAATGATCTTTGGGAGCTGGTAGTACTCTTTTTTGGGGGAGGGTCAGGGTCTCACTCTGTCACCCAGGCTGGTGTGCAATGGCATGATCATGGTTCACCACAGCCTCAGCCCTCTGGGCTCAGGTGATCCATCTGCCTCAGCCTCCTGAGTAGCTAGGACTACAGGTTTGCACCACTACACCAGGCTAATTTTCTGATTTTTGTAGAGACAGGACCTCACTATGTTGCCCAGGCTGGTCTCGAATTCCTGGGCTCAAGCAATCCTCTCGCCTCAGTCTCCCAGAGTGCTAGTTAGGACTACAGGCATGAGTCACTGTGGCTGGCAGTGCTGTTTTTTGATAGTCTAGTCTGGTATTGATATGACTCCCTAACTCTCCTGTCTCATCCAAGAGGGTCCTTACATTCCTTTCACAACCCCAGTCTCCCTCAGGCGACAGAGGAAAAACAGAAGTAATCAAAGTAACAGTGCCCTGAGAAAGTAATTTATCACTCTATTTTAAATGCCATATTTTATCTCCCAGTCTAATTTTAGCTAGAGATTCTTAACTGCGTCTAACTTGAATCCATTGTTTTAAAATAAGTTTGGTATTCTTATCTTTTCCTTGTGCTTCTTTACTTTCTGAATTATAAAATTTGATAATTCATATTGCCTAGATTCTCCAACACTCAAATGAGATTAAAAGAGATTTGAGAGGCAAAGAAAATGTGTGGAACTTATTTGATCCTGACACCAAGAAAACCCCCAAAACCAAAAACAACTGCAAATGAATATTTTGAGACAGAGGGAAATTTGGACATGGACTGGGTATTATATCAAGAAATTACCGTCTCCTTTATTACATGACTCTTAAAGTTCTTATCTACTAGCAATTCATGTTAAAAGTACTGAGTAAAATAATATAATGTCTGGCATTTGTATTTATTTATTTATTTATTTAGAGTCGGGATCTCACTCTGTCACCCAGGCTGGAGTGCAGTGGTATGATTATAGCTCACTGCAGTCATGCATTCCTGTGTTCAAGGGCTCCTCCTGCTTCAGCCTCCTAAATACCTGAGGCTACAGGTGTGCCACTGTGCCAGGCAAATTTTTATTTATTGTGGAGACAGGTTCTCACTATATTGACCAGGCTGATCTCAAACTCCTGGCCTCAAGTGATCCGCTTGCCTCAGCTTCCCAAAGCACTGGGATTACAGGATTACACTGAGCCCCAGCAGCTATTTCTATCACTGCAATTTCCTGCACATACGTGTTTCATTTATGACAATCTAGACTAATAATTGCAGTCATGAGTGCTTCTCAGCACTTGTTGGGGTGAAGACACATCATATACTTTTAATTTTCCATGACAGAGTTCCTTGTATTAACATGTAAACTTGCATCACTAAATTAATTTATTCCTTAATCTGAGCACCTGAGTTTGGTAGGTGGTATAAGAATGTATGCCCAGTCTTATGTTTCTTCAATAAACAAAACAAAACACTGCTTGAAGTTCATTTCTAAGTCATTTCTAGCTGCAATTTTCGTTCACACATTAAGCCCTCTGTGCTTTCTGAGTTCAAATAGATTATACTAATAAACAGTGCTCCTCAAATATTTTGGTCTTTGGAACCATTAACATTCTTAAAATTAATGAGGATCTCAAAGCTGTTTTTGTTCATGGGAGTTGTATCTATTGGTAGTTACTAGATTAGAAATTAAAACCAAAATGAAAAATGTATTAAATTTGGCGAGGTGGAGGACTCATGCCTGTAATCCCAGCATTTTGGAAGACTGAGGCAGGAAGAATCGCTTAAAGCCATGATTTTGAGACCAGCCTGGGCAGCAAAACAAGACCTCGACTCTACAAAAAAAAAAAAAAAAAAAAA
>NW_007253887.1:94262-155668 GCF_000164805.1 Carlito syrichta
GAGGTCTCGCCAAGTTGCCCAGGTGGGTCTTGAACCCGTGGGCTCAGGCAATTCACTCACTTCAGCCTCCCAAGGCGCGGGATTACAAGCTGAGCCACCAAGCCCGGCTGATTATTTTCTTTTTCTTCTTTTTTTTTAGCTGGAGTCTCACTCTGTCACCCAGACTGGATTTTCAATTGTTTAAAAAAAATTAAATTTACTTTAACATAACAATAGGCCAGGCTCAGTGGCTCATCCTGTAATCCCAGTACTTTGGGAGGCCAAGGTGAGTGGATTGCCTGAGTCCGCAGGTTCGAGAGAAGCCCGGGCAACTTGGTAAGACCTCATCTCTACAATTAAAAAAAAAAAAAAAGAGCCGGGCATGGTAGCGCATGCCTGTAGTTCCAGCTACTTGGAAGGCTGAGGTGGAAGAATCGCCTGAGCCCAGCCGGTCGGCACTGGGGTGATTGTGAGCATGCCACTGCACTCTAGCTGGGTGATGGAGTGAGACCCCAACTCAAAAAAAAAAAAAAGATAATAATAAATTCATTGTATGCTCATATAACAATTGTTAAAAATTGGCTGTATTTTTCAAAACAAAAAACAACTGAATGAGAAAAGTGGCCAATTAGCACAGCTCCTTAATGCTGAGTGTAATTGACGGCAACTGGCATCTCACATCTGCCTCTGCATTTACTCTATTGCCTTATCACCTACCATGTAGGTTTAAGAAAACTCCATAACACACTAGTGTAAGAATGAGAGTGAAAAAGGCAAATAATGTCTTAACATTATTATGCAAGTAGTTTTGACCTCATGGGAAAGTTTTCAGGAACCCTTAGGCATTCCCGGACCACATTTGGAGAACTGATGCGATATAATGTGTGTGTTTAGGAAAGCTTGTCCACATGTGAAAATCAGAGAGTGGACACTCAACAAAGAGATCTGGAACCTCAACTTGACGCTTGACCAGATGGGCTTCGTAGATAACTACAGAACACTCCACTCAACAACCGCAGAATTTACAGTCTACTCATCACCACATGGAATATACTCCAAGTTTGACCACATCTTCGGCCATAAGTCAGGCATAAACAAATTTCACAAGACTGAAATACTGCCATGCACCTTCTCAGACCCCAGTGGAATAAAAATAAATATCACCACCAACAAAATTTCCCTGAACCCACAAAGACATGGATACTAAATGGCATAATGCTGAACAACTCCTGGGTCAATGCAGAAATCAAAACAGAAATTTAAAGACTTCTGGAAACAAATGAAAATGAAGAAGCATCTTACCAAAACTTCTGTGATGCCATGTAGTCAGTACTAATAGAGGAATTTATATTTCTATGAACACACATCAAGAAAATAGAAAGAGAACAAGTTGGCAGCCTAACAAATCACCTAGGGGAACTGGAAAGGCAAGACCACCAAAACCCTGACTTTAGCAGAAGAATCCAGATCACCAAAGTAAAAGCTCAAATACTGGACATAGAAGACAAAAATACCATAGAAAAAAATCAACAGAACAAAAAGCTGGTTCTTTGCCCCTAGCCACAATGATCAAAAGAAAGAGAGAAAAAGCCTGAATAAACACAATCAGAAATGCAAAAGATTAAGTCACAGCTGACTCCAAAGAAATATGAAAGATTATCAGAGATTACTGTGCACACTGTATGGAAACAAACTCAATAACCTAAATGAAATGGAGGACTTTCTGACATCACACAACCTCCCGAGGTTGAAACAAGAAGAAATTCAAATCCTAAATAGATCAATAACAACCCAGGAAATTGACTCTGTCTTAAGAAAACTACCTACCAAAAAAAAAAAAAAGCCCCAGATCAGATGGCTTTCCAGTGGAATTCTACAAAACATACAAGGAGGAGCTGATACCAATCCTATTGAAAGCAGTCCAGACAATCAAGAAAGACGGAACTCTCCCCAAATCATTTTATGAAGAGAGTGGACCCACAAAGTCCAGAGATATTGTCGATCACCACACCCACAACTTTTGCAACTACCACCAAAAGAATTCCTCAGAAACAGCTCCAAAGGGAAAAATTCTGCTCTTACCTAAAACATATTCTAACTGGTGCTTAAGTAAGGTTTGTAAAAAGAGATTTAAAGTGAACTCATGAAAGAAAAGAAAAGTAGCTTTAAACTTAATCCTTGTTAGCAAAGGTTTTGTTTATAGGCTCCATTATAATTTTTATCACAAGATATTTTATTTGCCTAGCATCTAAAATGTTCATTTTCCCAGATAATGCCTGGCACAGTTTATGGTTTTAATTTTTCCAGTGCATTCTTTTCTCTGGTTACAGGTGGTATTTATTTTCCTTTAGTAAAACATGTTTACACAAAAAGTTTTGGTCAACATTCTGCTAGTTACGCATTACTTTTTTTTTTTTTTTTTGAGTTGGAGTCTCACTCTGTCACCCAGACTGGAGTGCAGTGGCACGCTCATGGCTACCACAGCCTCAACCTTCTGGGCTCAGGTGATGCTTCCTCCTCAGCCTTATAAGTAGCTGGAACTACAGGCACGCACTACCACATCCAGCTAATTTTTTGATTTATTGTAGAGATGAGGTCTCACCAAGTTGCCCAGGCTGGTCTTGAACACCTGGGCTCAGGTAATCCTCTCGCCTCCACCTCTCAAAGTGTTGGGATTACAGGCATGAGCCACCGTGCATGGCCAGATGCATTACTTTTTTAAGATGACTTTTATTTATTTTTTTCTGATGATAAAAGACATAATTATTGAAACAAATTAGAAAAAACAAAAATATAAACATCAAAATAAATATTACTTATAATCTCAGCTTTCAGACACATCTGGTCCAGTCTTCCAGATTTTATTCTACATATCATAGTGCACAGGTAGATGTCTTAAAATCCAATACAGCAAACAATTAAAATATGACCCATTGGCTTTAATATTTGGAAGTGTGATCATGACAGATACTACAAAAATTCAAGACGTTAGCTTATATTAAAAGGGCATCTTGTGAACCTAGGGACTTAGTGTCAGAATATTATTTCATAATTTACTAAGGCTATGGAGAGGTCATTTACAAATGCTACCCTTCTAAAATTTGGTTTCAAGGTCAAATTTATTGTCATGGACAGATAAACCAGAGTTTACTGATTTGTTGACAAGACTGTAGTTTTGCACATTGCAGGGCCTGGTACACACACACATCACATAATTTTATACAGCTGCTATGGTTAAAGCAGTGTCCAACGAGAATTTCCAAATTAACCAGATATATTCTTGTATGTCTTATTGTTGTTTTGCTTGCCACATTAATTACCCTTTTCATGTATTTTCTCTGAAGTGTTCATCCAGTTATTTTCTGAACAGATGGTCCCCTGAAGTTACCTCATTCAGGACAGGGTAATTAAGCATGAAAATTATGATACAAAATATGGTCCCATGTTCCACATGAAATGCTATCAAATCCAGCAGATGAAATGGGTTTAAACAGTGTTCTCAGGTAGGTTTAGAAAAGAGAGTACAAGAGACCCATGCCTAGGTAAAACAAGCTACAAGAAGAATAGAAGTTGCTGTTCCTGTATTTCCAGTTAGTAAGGGAAGACTTTTCAGAGCTCGTTGGCAATCCAAGTATCTGAGGTTTTTAGTGAAAAACTCCAGGTGAATAGTCAGATATTCCCAGGGCCTAATCTTTCAGAATGAAACTTTTAGATTACAAGACAGTTATGAAGCATTTACTGCTTTGCTGTAGTAAACGTCTGATTTCAAGTCAGATGTTTGGAAATTGCCTGAAATCTTTGATATCTAGAATCTAGTCTAGTCTAGTTGATAATCTATACAGTGACGGTCAACGGGCTATACCCCATCAGAAAGTGTGCTTTGGGAATTTGTAGGGACCTTTTTATCCCTCACAGTGATTAGAGAATGAGACACTAGCACTTAATGGGTAGGAACCAGGGAGACTAGACCACCGGCAGCATGTGGAAATGTCTCATACAACAAAGAATTAGCCTCGTTTTCTACAACTTTCTGGTGATCTTCAAATATATATCAATGGAAATTTGGTTGCTTTTAATAATGAAAAAAAAGGCCTAGTGCGGTGGCTCACGTCTATAATCCCAGCACTTTGGGAGGCCGAGGTGAGAGGATTGCTTGAGCCCACGGGTTCAAGAACAGCCTGGGCAACTTAGTGAGACCTCATCTCTACAATAAATCAAAAAATTAGCCGGGCATAATGTCATGTACCTGTAGTTCCAGCTACTTGGAAGGCTGAGGTGGAAGGATCACCTGAGTCCAGCAGGTTGAGGCTGCGGTGGTCATGAGCATGCCATTGCACTCCAGCCTAGGCGACAGTGAGACTCCAACTAAAAATAATGATAATAATAATGAAAAAAATTGTTTTTTATAAGTTACCCCCCAAAAAACCTGGTGATTTAGGAGAAGGTAGTTATGGAGAAGAAAACACAAGTAGATTGAAAACTTGCTTCTAAATAATTGAATAATTTACTAACTCTAGACTTTGTCCCTATGTGATTATGATTGCAGTTATAAAAAATTGGTAGTAAATAAACTGCAAAAGGAGCTATTGGTGGTGAATTATCATCTCCCTTTTTAAAAGTGTTTTATCACTGATGCCACATCATAAGTATCCCATTATGTCACTTGCAATGTTGACATTGTGTAATGACATATAAAGTGTTCTGCAAAGTAATTTTGGAAGTCTGACAACCCTAGTGGGCTGTATTAATGCTATTCACTTGCCCATTTGTGAGAGTATCATATCTCCTCATTTTCTCCAGTATGTTGTCTTGGCACATTAACCCTACTTCATTTAAATTATTTTCTCTTATCATCTACAAGTATAAGTCAAATTTATCCCACTGCTGTTTCATTTTTCTTGTATGGAATATCTTCTGATCCTCTTCTCTTAAATTCGATCTTATTGATTACAGGTAGTTGCAAGGGTACAACTACTTTACATTTTTTAAGTCTTACTACTACTGTTTAAACTAAAGTGTGGTCCAAGCAGCATCTACCTCACCCAGGAGCTTATAAGAATCGCAGAATCTCCACATCTTCCAATACTACTGAATCAAGATGTGCATTTTTGAGAAGACTCCCAAGGATTCATATGCACGACCAAAATTTAAGACACACTCTTGTCATGTAGCCATGCCCTATGATTTGCATACAGAAATATTGAAAAATGATATGCTTTGCTGTGAATCGTGTTATGGGCTAAATTGTGTCCTTGTGATATTTTAAAATATATAATTGTTCTTCATCCCCATTTCCTAATATACAACTCATAAAATCCTTGGAATCTCCAAAGCACAGACTATTTTGTATGTTGACTGAGAGCTTCATTAGGTGATTGGCCACTGAAAAGACAGAGGCAGGATTAGAAGGTTGGGACTTTCAGTCTCACCACTCCCAATCTCCAAAGAGGGAAGAGGGGGCTGAAGGTTAAGTTTATCAACATTGGCTAATGGTTTAATTAGCCATGCCTACAGTAATCCCAAGAGGACAAGATTCAGGGAGTTTCCAGATGGCTGAACATGTGGAAAGTCCTAGAGGTTGGTGACCCAGAGAGGGCATGGAAGCTCTGTGTCCCTTCCCCCATACCTCACCCTATGCATTTCTTCATCTATATCCTTTGTAATGTCCTTTATAATAAACTGGCAAATGTAAGCTAGGTATTTCCCTGAGTCTGTGAATTGCTCCAGCAAGTTAATTGAACCCAAAGAGGGGAAGAGCCCCAAGATGAAGCCAATTGGTCAGAAGTTCTGGAGGCCCAGACTTGTGGTTGGTGTCTACCAGGGGGGTTCAGTCTTGGGGACTGAGCTCTCAATGTGTGGGATCTGACACTATCTCCAGGTAGATAGTGTGGGAATTGAATTGCGGGACACCTAGAAGGTTTTGCTGCTTGGTATGGGTGGGGGGACCACACGTTTGGTCACAGAAGTCTTCTGTGTTGATTGTTGTGTGGGAATAGAGGTTTGAAAGTTTTCCTGAAACATCTCCGCAAATTCATGTTGAAGCCCAACTCCCTAGCACCTCAAAATGTGACTGGATTTGGAGATGGGGCCTTTTACAAGAGTGATTAGATTAAAATGAGTCCATTAGGGTGTGCCCTAATCCAATTGTGCATTCCTAAGAACCGATTAGGACACAGACACCAGGAATGTGAGCACACAGAGGAAAGACCAGGTGAGGACACAGTAAGGAGGTAGCCATCTACAAGCCCAAGAGAAAGGCCTCAAAAGAAATTGCATCCGTCAACATCATTTGTTTGTTTTTGTTTTTGTTTTTGTTTTTGTTTTGTTTGGAGTTGGAGTCTTACTCTGTCACCCAGGCTGGAGTGCAGTGGCATGATCTTGGCTACTGCAGTCTCAACCTGCTAGACTCAGGTGATCCTTCCACCTCAGCTTTCCAAGTAGCTGGGACTACAGGCATGCACTACCGTGCCTGGCTAATTTATTTTTTTTTAATTATAGAAACTAGGTCTCGCCATGTTGCCCTGGCTGATCTTGAGGCAATTTTCTGGGCTCGGCCTCTCAAAGTGCTGAGATTACATGTGGGAGCCACAGCAACCGGCCACTTGTCAACATCTTGATCTTGGACTTCTAGCTTCCAGAATGATGAGAAAACACATTTCTGTTGTTTAAGTCACCCGGTCTGTAGTTTTTGTTTTTGTTTTTTTTTTATGACAGCTGGAGCAAACTAAAATACAAATTGTTTTCTTTAATCTCTCCTTTATATTATAATTAAGGTGCTATGCTGATTTTTTCCTGAAATTATGTGTGTGAGTAGGTTATATTACATGTGAACTTTATCTCAGGACAGTAAAGGAGATATTAAAAAACACTTGTCATAAAACAGGGGCCACTGGGGGGTTGATGGGTTTGAGAACCATTGATCTATAGAATGTCAGGGGGGAAAGTTACGGTATGTATCAACTTAAAATGAAGTCCCATCTCATTTATTTTTTATTTCTCTTAAAAACAGCTTTATGAAGACACAATTCACATACTGCACAATTCACCCACCTGAAGGGTTTTTAGTATATTCAGAGTTGTGCAACCATCACCACAATCAATTTTAGAACATTTCATCACCTCAGAAAAAAGTTCCATCCCCCTTAGCTGTCACTCGCAAGACCCCATGCTTCCCTAGACCTAAGCAATCACTTAAAACACTTTGGAACCATATAGTATGTGGCCTTTGTGACTGGCTTCTCTTACCATGTTTTCTTTTCTTTTTTTTTTTTTTGAGTTGGCGTCTCACTCTGTCGCCTAGACTGGAGCGCAGTGGCCGCTCCCAGCCACCCTCGGCCTACTGGGCTCCGGTGATCCTTCCGCCTCAGTCTTCTGAGTAGCTGGAATTACAGGCATGCGCTACCACACCCGGCTGATTTTTTTTGGATTTATTATAGAGATGAGGTCTCGCTGCCCAGGCGGGTCTCGAACCCACAGGCTCAGGCAATCCACTCACCTCAGCCTCCCAAAGGCGCGGGATTACAGGCTGAGCCACCGAGCCCGGCTTCTTACCATGTTTTCTAGGTTTATCTGTGTTGTAGCATACATCAGTAGTACTTCATTCCTTTTTGTGGCCAAATAATATTCCACTGTGTGACTATATCACATTTGTTTATCCAGGTCAACAGATGATAGACATGGTCGCATCCTGTTTTAACATCTTCTGTTCACTGTGTGTTGTACAGCGCAGGACTACATCCTGAAAGACAAAGCAGGATGGCAGTAGATAGGCATACACCACTGACTCCACACTTCTCTGCATTACCACGTGCTTTGATGGATCAGGTTCAGATATAAAAGTTTATATCTGGGTCATTCCAGCTAGAAACTTCTCACACTTTCATCATTTAATTACTACTTAATGACTGACTATTTGGCACAGGCACAGAAGATTAGGTAATTTAAAAAATTTGTGCTGGGAGTGGTGGTTCATGCCTATCATCCCAGCACTTTGGGAGACCAAGGTGAGAGGATTGCCTGAACCCAGGGGTTTGAGAACAGTCTGGGCAACTTAGCAAGACCTTATCTCTACAATAAACCAAAAAAATTAGCCGGGCGTGGTAGTGCACACCTATAGTTTCAGCTACTTGGAAGGCTGAGGTGGAAGGATCACCTGAGCCCAGCAGGTCGAAGCTGTGGTGACCGTGAGCGTGCCACTACACTCCAGCCTGGGCAACAGAGTGAGACTCCAACTCAAAAAACAAAAACAAAAAAACATGTTTTTAAAAAAGTTAAAAACATAATTTATAAAATAATAATAACCCTCCCATCATTATTGGAAAAAGTATCATAACATCTTAAAATAAAGATGTTTATACAATTCAGCCTGATGCTGGATTGCTTATACTATGGCTAGAAGTTTTCTTTGTTAAATCTAATGAAAAAATTTGCACTGAAAAAGTTGTAGCTCATTGCCAAAAAACTAGTGGTTAGCAGCTTAATAACGTTAAGGCACCATTTGAAAAACTGACATTTTGCCTATGTGCAATCTTAAGCATTAAGGAAAACCGGGAACATTATATAAATACAGATTTATAGGTGGGGAAGTATTCTGGAAAGTTTTTTTTTTTTTTAGATTTTCCACTTTCCTCCAAATGCCTAGCATTATGTAATACCTGCCCGTCTGTGGAATGGTATCTCCGTGTATGTGTGTGTGTTTCATGTTGTTATTTTGAGTTCAAAATAAGTAGTTTTATTTGAGAGCCATAGAAACCTGTATACTGAAGCAGATGGGTTGTTATTCTATTGTAGAATCCTTGTGGTTTTAAAATACATTTCCCTGAATACTGGTGAGGGTGCACATGTTTCATATCTTTATTGACTATTCAAGGTTTTTTCTACGGATAATGGCCTATTCTCATCCTTTGTTCAGCTTTTGTTTGTCATTGTTTATCTTTTAAAATCAATCGATGTAAATATCCTGGATATTAATTCTTTATCTGCAAGATGAATTGCAATACTATCTTCAAGTCTGTGGCTTGTCTTTTAACTTTTTTTAAAAATATGGAACACTTTATAAATTTGCATGTCATCCTTGCATAAGGGCCATGCTAATATCTGTATTGTTTCCATTTTAGTATATGTGCTGCTGAAGTGAGTACTAACTTTGTATTTGATTCCTTTTATTGAGCAGAATTTTCTTCTTTTTTTAAGTACAGAAAGGGTTTCACTCTGTTGTCCAGGCTGGGATGCAGCGGTATAATCATAGCTCACTGCCTCAAACTCGGCTTAAGCAATCCTCCTGCCTCAGTCTCTTGAGTATCTGATATTATAGGCAGCACCACCATGCCTAGCATTTAAAAAATTTTGTTTTTGTAGGGACAGGGTATCACTGTATTGCCCAGGCTGTTTTTGAATCCCTGGCCTCAAGCAAACTGCCCATCTCAGGAGAATGAGGTGCTGGGATTACAGGTGTGAGCCACCACAGATGGCTTTAGAATTTTTAATGTAAGTCGATTTTGTTATTATTGTCCTTTGTAGTTTGTGCCTTCCTTGAGGTTTTAAAATCTTTCCCTACTTACATGTTATAAAGATATGCTCCTATATTTTCTTCTACAAGTTTTAAGGAGGAAACTGCTCATTTAGCTCTAGGAACTAGCTGAAATATATTTTACAAGGGAGGACCCCTCAAAAATCAGAATTTATTTATAAAAAATTGTGTATTTATCCTTACATGTTTAAATTCAGTCACCTTCAAAGTTCTCTCTGTTTGATGCAATACACCTCTCAAGGCGCTTTACACTGTTCAAAACAGTTTTTGAACACGTCAGTTTTAATGCCTTTTAGTGCTTCTGCCTCATCCTGCTTTTCACAAAAACAGGAACATTCCCACCTCACTCCATTCAGATCACCAAGTATTGATGTCTCTTAAAAGATTTGGAGGTATCTTCAGAGTGAACCCAGTGTGTGGCATTCATGCCATATCCCTTGGATGTTCTTGTCTCTGTGCTTCCCAGTCTGTAGCAGTCAAACTCTTGGGGGTCTTTTGTCTTATCCAAAATTCACGACAAACTCAGACTAATAGGTATTCCTTGGACCCATTGAATATCTGGGGATTTGGCTGAGTTTATGGGGGTGGGGCACAACCCTGACCCCTCTCTGGAAGTTCTCCAACATGCCATCTCTCTCATATTTTATTGTCCCTTGCTCAGGTAGCAAAAAAGAAAAGCAAGTTGTCAACTATCTAAGCTGACATCCAACTGATGAATAAAATACTTCTGCAATTTTTTTTGCAATAGTTTCAATATCTAGGAAAGATCATTTTATGTCCCCTATAGTCTTCTTGCCTTTATAGAAGGTAAGTATTCCCTCTTTTCCCACAGGTGGAAAGTGTATAACTTATCTCTAGCAGCCTTTAGTCCCTTGACCAAAGGCTCATATGGTAGATTCAGTTCAAAAGTATTTACTTCCTTCCTGCCCTTCCATGCTTTCCAAGCACACTGGACTTCTCCCAGCATTCACTTCGGGCGTGGCCATGTGATTTGCTTTGTCCATGTGAATGAATATAACATATCACCCTCAAGCAGAAGTTTTAAAATCACTTGAGTGAGTTGCCTTTTTTTTCCTCTGGAATTTTGATCTTCCTTTATAAAAACAGCATGTTCCAGATGGTGGCTGTTTTTTCAACCCAGGTCCTTGAATGAGAAGATAAGCAAACACATAAAATCCAGCAGAATTCAGTAGAGCTACAGCAGACTCATTGTCCTTATGTTCTTTAGACAAGAAATAAATATTTGATGTTGTAAACCACTGAGATTCAGGGAGTGTTTGTTGCTGCAGCAAAAACTGATGAATACAGCCCCCACACTCGCTTGCTTTTTATTAAGGGAAGAGCTGATCTGGCTCATCTCAATAAGCCCTATGAGACATAATTAGCTCCAAATGCTGCTGTCTGCGGACCTTAAAATATGTGGAACTTAGTGCTTGTTATGTCTCTTTTGTCCTTAGCTGCAGTAGTGGGATTAAAAGGAAAAATTATATTCAAAATCTCATTTAAAATTTGTTTTTATTTGCTTATAATGATATATAGAAACTTCACTCCTCCTCGTTTTTTCTTATTTATTTTGGTCTGTTTTCTATCAACCTTGCCAAATTCTCCTACTAATTTTAATACTTTTCATATATATATATTCTTAATATTCTGTGTGGAGAATTATGCTTTCTATATGTAATGGAAATTTTGTTTTGTCCTTTTAAATCCATACACTTCTTTTTTTTTTTTTTCTTGACTAATTGCATAGGCTATGGTCTTTAGCTCAATGTTGAATAGAAGCAGTGATAGCAAACATCCTTTTCTCATTCCAGCCATTAGCAAAAAAAATTCTATTATTTCATTATTAAATATGATGGTTGCTGCAGATTTTGAGAACTTTCCATTATTGGGCCAAGAAATTGATTTCTAGCTAACTTAGACTTGTTTGTTTATTTATTTATTCATTTACAGACAGGATCTCACTATGTTGCCAAGCAAGGCTGGACGCAAACTCCTAAGCTCAAGTGATCCTCCTACCTCAGTCTCCCAAGTAGCTGAGAATACAGGCATACACCAATGGGTCTGGCTACATTTTGCTAATCTTGAAGGAGTACCAAGTTTTGTCAATGCCTTTCTATATTGATTGAGACGAGTTTGTGATTTTTGTCCTTTAATTTGTTAGTGTGTTATATTACATTAGCAGATTATCTAATGTTAAACATCTTTACATCCCTGGGTTAATTCCTATTTAGTCCCATATTTAAGTATCTATTCAATATACTGCTGGGTTCTATTTACAGATGTTTTATTTGGGATGTTTGCTTCTATGTTTGTAACCAATAATGACCTATAATTTTCTTTTCTTGTGATTTCCTTCTCAAGTTTTATTATCAAATTATATATTAAGCATCATGAAAAGAATGAGTGAAACCTTCATTTCCCTAGTCTTTAGAATGACTTGCAGATGATAGAAATAATCAGGTCTTTAAAGTTTGGTAAAACTCATCTGTAAAATTTTCTAGTTTTGATGTTTTTACTAGGTATATTCTTAATTGTTGATTCTGCTACTTTAACAATTATATCTGCCTAGTCTGCTTGAGTCAGTTTAGTAAATTACATTATTCTAGGAAATTAGCCTTTTGGGTTAAGTAGTCAAATGTATTGGCATCAGTTGGCAATAGTTTTCTCTTTTGAGTTTTTAAAACTCTCTATGCTATGTCTTATTTTGCCTTTGTAATATTATTTACCTTTCTTTTATTTCTACTTTTTCTTGAACACTTCACCAGAGAATTGTCTGTGTTATTGGTCATTTGAGAAATTTAACTTTGGTTTTGGTTATACTCTGTTGTTTCTTTGGTAACTTATACTGCTTTTATTGCCTGCATTTGACTTTCGTGGGTTGACTATGTTGTTCTCTTTTCTAATTTCTTGTACAGATTGTTTTTTTTTTTTTTGGAGTCAAGGTCTCACTCTGTCACTGAGGTTGCTGTGCAGTGGCACGATTATGGCTCACTACAGTCTCGAATCCTTGGCTCAGGCAATCCTTCTGCCTCAGCCTCCTGAGGCACTACAGTCACACCCCATCAGACCTGGCTAATTCTTTTTTTTTTTTTTGAGTTGGAGTCTCACTCTGTCACCCAGACTGGAGTGCAGTGGCACGCTCCCCGCCACTGCAGCCTCTACCTGCTGGGCTCCGGCGATCCTTCCACCTCAACCTTCCAAGTCACTGGAACTGCAGGCATTCACTACCACACCTGGCTCATTTTTTATTTATTGTAGAGATGAGGTCTCACCAAGTTGCCTGGGTGGGTCTTGAACCCATGGGCTCAGGCAATTCACTAGTCTTGGCCTCCCAAAGTGCTGGGATTACAGGCTGAGCCATCGAGTCTGGCCTAATTTTTTAAAATTTTTTATTTTTAGAGACAAGTCTTTATGTTGGCTGTGCTGCCTAGACTGATCTTGAACTCCTGGGCTCAAGCAACCTTCCCATCTCAGCCTTCCAAAGTGCTGGGATTGCATGCATTAGTCACTGTTCCCAGTTTTATATTGGATATTTAGCTCATTTGTTTGTTATAGCCTGTTTTCTAATATGTACATCTTAAGACTATCAGTTATTTTATTTTTACTTTTTAAGTTTTTTTTTTTTTTTGAGTTGGAGTCTCACTCTGTCACCCAGACCTGAGTGCAGTGGCCGCTCCCAGCCACCGCGGCCTTGACCTGCTGGGCTCTGGCGATCCTTCCGCCTCAGCCTTCCAAGTAGCTGGAACTACAGGTGCGCGCTACCACGCCCGGCTAATTTTTGATTTATTGTAGAGATGAGGTCTAGCCAAGTGGCCTGGGCGGGTCTTGAACCCGTGGGCTCAGGCAATCCACTCACCTCAGCCACCCAAGGCGTGGGATTACAGGCTGAGCCACCGAGCCTGGCTTATTTTTTAAGTTTTAAAACAGTTTATTTATTTATTTATGTATTTTATTTATTTTTGAGTTGGAGTCTCACTCTGTCGCCCAGACTGGAGTGCAGTGGCCGCTCCCGGCCACCGCAGCCTCGATCTGCTGGGTTCCGGCGATCCTTCCGCCTCAGCCTTCCGAGTAGCCGGAATTACAGGCACGCGCTACCACGCCCGGCTGATTTTTTAAAAATTTATTGTAGAGATAAGGTCTTGCCAAGTTGCCCAGGTGGGTCTCGAACCCACAGGCTCAGGCAATCCACTCACCTCAGCCTCCCAAAGGTGCGGGATTACAGGCTGAGCCACCAAGCCCAGCTAAAACACTTTATTTAGAAAGTAAATTAGACAGAGAGAGAGAAGACTCACGGCCCCAAGGTAGGGGAAGGGGCCAAAGATAAGAAAACATGGCAGCCATAGCTCAAAGAGCCACTTGGAGACACCAGAGTTCAACAAAGCAATGGCCTCAACTATTTTGAAATCCTGTCTCAACTGCATCTGACAAGTTTGGTTATGTCGTGCTCTCATTGTTGTTAAGTTAAAAATATAGTGTAATTTACATTTTTATTTATTATTTTATTCATTGCTTACTTTAAAAGGTGTTTTAAATATTCCCAGTATATAGGGGCATTGGCTACCATTTTATTATTGTTTTTGAATTATATTATATTGTGGTCAAACTATTTGGTTGCTTGGAATAGATTCCTCGAATTTGTTGAGATTTGCTTCATATCCTAGTGAGACAATTTTGTAAATGTTTCATGTGTTTAAAAAGAATGTGATTTCTCTAACTGTACAGTGCAGGAGTCTACACATGTTCATTTAATCTAGCTTGTTAATGACGTGGTTTAAACCTTATTAATTTTTGTCTGCTTTATCTATTTAATTATTTAGTGAGGTATATTAAAAACTCCCCACAATAATCATAAATTTTTCAAATTCTCTTTGGGGTTTTTAAAATATCTTTCTGATGAATTAGTGCTTTTATCATTAAAGACTCTTTCCATCTCTATGAATTATTTTTTCTTTTCTTTCTTTCTTTCTTTTTTTTTTTTTTGGTAGAGACAGATTCTCACTATGTTGCCTAGGCTGGTCTCAAACTCTTGGTCTCAGGTGCCTCGGCTTCCCAAAGTGCCAGGATTACAGGTATGAGCCACCATGCCTAGGTCATAGTTTTTGTTTAAAGTCTAATTTGTATGATATTAGCAGTACAACATTAATTTTGTATTTAGAAATTGTATGGGCATTTCTGTCATTTTATTTTCAAATTTGATGTGCTGCCAGGTGTGATGGCTCACACCTATAATCCCAGCAATTTGGGAGACTGAGGCAGGAGGAAGGCTTGAGCTCAGGAGTCCAAGACCAACCTGGGCAACACAGCAAGATCTAGTCTCTACAAAAAAATCAGAAAATTAGCCAGGCATGGTGGCGCATGCCTGTAATCCCAGCTACTTGAGAGGCCGAGGCAGAAGGATCGCCTGAGCCCAGAAGATTGAGGCTGTGATGAGCCATGATTGTGCCATTACACACCAGCCTGGGTGACAGAGTGAGACTCTCACTCAAAAAAAAAATAATATGTCAAGCTTTAATTGTGTTTCTTGTAAATAACATTTATAGGAGATTTTAAAATTTCAATTTGAAAGCTTCTTTTAGCTGTCATATGTAGAATATTCCAATGTATTGTGGTTCTTGATACATTTGGATTTCTATAGTTTCTGTTTACTGTCTGCCTTTTTTTCTCCTTTTCTGCCTTCTATTATACTAATAATTTTTTCTTTATGGCTCCATTTCTTTCTACTAGTTTAGAAATGACATGTGCTATTTACTTTTCTCGCTGGTAATCCCAACATGTTAGTTATTCATATATTATGGAACAAAGTCAAAAATTGATGATTCTGCTCTCCTGAAAATCAAGAACTTCAGTGTGAAGCCAGGCTCAGTGGCTCAGCCTGTAATCCCACACCTTTGGGAGGCTAAGGTGAGTGGATTGCCTGAGCCCGTGGGTTCGAGATACGCCTGGACAATGTGGCTAGACCTCATGTCTACAATAAATCAAAAACTTAGCCGGGCATGGTAGCACGTGCCTGTAGTTCCAGCTCTTTGGAAGGCTGAGGTGGAAGGATCACCAGAGCCCAGCAGGTCGAGACTGTGGTGGCCGGGAGCGGCCACTGCACTCCAGTCTGGGCAACAAGTGAGACTCCAACTCAAAACAAACAAACAAACAAACAAAAACTTCAGTGTGCTTCAATTTTGAATGCACCACTCTCAGCTATACATGTTATGGCTATCTAAATATTTTAGTATATCCTTCTTGAGCCAGGAGTTACATAAGAGAGTATTTGTTTTCTTTACACATTTGGATAAAAAGGCTTTTTTATTTTGTTATAGTATTAGTAAGTCTAGCTTTATTACAATGAAATGAGAAAAGTTAATCTAATTTGCTCCCCTGGAATAGGAGTTTGGGTAGCCCCCATATCCCCTGCAAACAAGTCGCCACAGCAGTAGTTTATCCACTTCTTGTGGGTGAATATTCCCAGGCATCTAACATACCCACTCCCTGGAGTAGAAGTTGGAGTTACCCCTCTCCCCAGGGTGCCTGGTGCTGTGCTGCTGTCTCTGCTCATCACCCAGACATATCTCCAGGTGTCTGGAGCTCCCACTCTTCTAGTCTAGGAGTTTAGGCCACTCTCGCCTTCCTGACCAGATAACTTGGGGCAGTGCAGGTCCCCTAACATCACACCATGGCACAACTCAGGGCACTCAAAGGCCACACACCAGACTTTGCCTAGTGCTTGTGTCTGCCATCAGTGGACTTATAGGTGGACCTTCCCAGTTCGGCCTTACCTATCTTGGTTCTCCCAACCAAGACTGAGCTGTCCATGCTGCAGACCATATCACTGCCTGAAACAACAGAGCTTCTTCCAGTAAACAAGGATTAAGTAAATACCCATCCCCATCAACAGTGGCCAGCTCTTACCCATAGGCATCACCTGCTGGCCTGGAGGTTGAACACTGCAACATGAGAGGTAATTTTTGACACTGGTGCATACCACTGAGGAGCAAGATAAGCTTCTTGAGACCCCTACCACAGCAGCCCCATAGGAGGTAGAGAGCCGGCCCACACACCCACTACAGTACTATTACAACCAACACTTAGGGCAGCCTATTTATACAAGCTGTAATATTAATGGAACGCATACAAACTGGTTGCCACTGTTCACCCAGATGAGAAAGAACCAGAGAAATAACTCTGAAATTATTTTTTAAAAAAACAGAGTGTTGGCCGGGTTCGGTGGCTCAGCCTGTAATCCCAGCACTTTGGGAGGCGAGGTGAGTGGATTGCCTGAGCCCACAGGCTTGAGACCCACCCGGGCAACTTGGCAAGACCTCATCTCTACAATAAATCAAAAATTAGCTGGGCGTGGTAGCGGGCGCCTATAGTTCCAGCTACTTGGAAGGCTGAGGTGGAAGGATCACCGGAGTCCCGCAGCTTGACGCTAGGGTGGCTGTGAGCATGCTACTGCACTCCAGCCTGGGTGATGGAGTGAGACTCCAACTAAAAAAGAAAAGACAAGAAAAGAAAAATCTTTAAATGTGATATAAGGAATTTTAAATATTGATTACAAAGAAGCTGAAAAAGGTGCAAGAAAAAGCTGATAACCAATACAAAGAAACCAGTAGAATAATTCAGAAGGTGAAAGGAAAGATTGGCACTTTACAAAAACTTTAAAAACCTGATGATGAAGATACAACGCATAGTTCAAAGCTGTAACAGTAGGATAGAACAAGTGAAAGAAAGAATCTCAGAAGATAAGTTCTTTGAATTAACGCAGTCAAACAAAAATAAAAGAAAAATGAATTAAGAAGAACGAGCAAAGCCTACTAGAAATACAGGAGATGCAATGTGACCAAACTTACAAATCATAGTCATTTCAGAGGGAGAAGAAGTCAAAAAGTATGGAAAACATACTCAAGGAAGTAATTCAAGAAAACTTCTCCAGTCTTGAAACAGACCTATACATCCAGATACAAGAAGCTCAAACAACTCCTGTAAGATATATCACAAGAAGAACCTTACCAAAGCATATAATTGTCAAATTCTCCAAAGTCAACATGAAAGAAAATATCCTAAGAGCAGCAAGAGAGAAGCACTGAATCACTTATAAAGGAATAGATGTTAGACTAACAACAAACTTCTCAGCAGAAATCCTAAAAGTCAGAAGAGAATGGGGACCTATTTTCAACCTCCTCAAGAAAACAAATGCCATCCAAGAATTTTACATCTAGCAAAACTAAATTTCATAAAGGAAGGCAAAATTTGTGTTGGTTACCAGCTTTCTCTTCCACCTTTTTGAGCTTCTTTGTAATCAAAATTTTAAATTCATTATCTAACATTTAGGGATTTCGTTTTGGTTAGAGTCTGTTGTTGACAAGTTGGTGTGCCCCTTTGAAGGTGGTAACACTTGATAAACAAACACTAAGGGAGTTCATTACCACTAAACAGACTTGACAAGAGATGCTCGAAGGAGTTTTAAACATAGAAATGAAATGATAGCTCTCATTATCATAAAAAAATCACGCAAGTACAGAGCTCACAGGTCTTATAAAGAACTACATATTTGAAACCCCAATGCAGCTAGCTTACAACACTATGGCGGGAACAAAACCTCATATATCAATATTAATCCTGAATGTAAATGGCTCAAAAGTCCCATGTAAAATAATCAACTACCTTCTGCCTACAAGAGACCCACCTACTGGTCGAAGACAGCCATGGACTCAAAGTAAGTGGATAGAAAAATATACATCATGCGAATGGAAAACAGCGATGAGCAGGAGTAGCCATACTCATATCAGATAACTCAGACTTTATACGAAAAATAGTAACAACAAAAAAGACAAGGACATTTTATAATGATAAAGGGGTGCAATTCAACAAAAAGATTTAACTATCTTAAACATATATACACAGAATACTGGAGCATAAAGCAAACACTACTTGACCTTAGAAAACATATTGTTAGCAATACAATAACAGTGGGTGACTTCAACACCCTACTAACATCACTAGACAGATCGTTGGAGCAGAAAATTAACATAGAAACATTGAACTTAAGCTGGACTATAGACCAAATGAGTCTAACAGATATCTGTAGAACTTCCCACCCAACAACTGCATACTTATATACATCCAAGAACTGCATTCAAGACACATTCTTCTCATCTCCACATGGAACATTCTCCAAAATAGATCATATACTTGGCCATAAAGCAAGTCTCAATAAATTTAACATCAAAATTATACCAAGCATCTTCTCAGACCACAGCAGAATAAAATTAGAAATTAACACTAAGAGGAGCTCCCATAGAAACTGAACAATTTGCTCCTGAATGGCTCATGCGTAAACAATGAAATTAAGGAAGAAATAAAAAAATTCATTGAAACAAATGAAAATAGAGACACCACATATCAAATGCTCTGGAACACAACAAATTCAGTGCTGAGATGAAAGTTTATAACATAAATGCCTACATCAAAAAGATATAAAGATCTGAAATCAACAGATTTGTACCTCAAGGAACTAGAAAAAGAAGACACACCAAGCCTAAAGCTGCAGAAGAAAAAAATAACAGAGATTAGCAAACAAAACTAAATAAGATTGAGACCAAAAAAAGATACAAAGGATTAATGAATCAAAAAGTTGGATTAATGAATCAAAAAGAAAGGATAAGCAAAATCGACAGACCACCAGCTAGACTAACCAATAAAAAGAGAGAAGACTAAATGACAGAGGTGACATGACAACTGATACCACAGAAATATAGAAGATCATCAGAGATTACTATGAACACCTCTGTGACAACCAACTGGAAAACCTAGAGGAAATAAATAAATTTCTGGAAGCATTTAACATCTTAAGATTGAACCAGGAAGAAATACACTGAATAGACCAATAACAGGCAATGATTGGGCCACCTGATACCCAATCCCCACCACTTCACAATATATACATGTAACAAACATGGATTTGTACCCCCCGAATCTAAAATAAAAATGAGGGGCAAAAAAGAAAATGTGGCCTATATTATTTCTACTGTGTAAAATTTGTTCAGGTTTTCTGCAACCTAATACTTGTTCGGTTTTCAATGGGTACTTGAAATGAGGGTATATTTTAATGGAACAACATTTAATATGCCATGTCTCATTGATTCTAAGGCACAGTTTCCTTCTTTTACATTCTAAAATCCTTGATTGAGATTCATCTTTCAATTTGGGCATGTTACAATTACTTTTGACCACATGACAATCGAAATGTAGTTTTAATTGCTGTCACTTGCACAGATTTTTTTTTGGCTCTGCACATGTTGAGTTTGATTACTGCTTTAAATGTAGGAAAAAATGCTGAGAAATTAAGTCTGTGCAAAAGAAAAACATTTTTTTAATAATTAAAAAATAAATGTTTTTAAATACAGTATGTTTTGGCACTGAAAGTAAAAGCTGGCTGGGCACAGTGGCTTACAATTGTAATCCCCATACTTTGGGAGGCCGAGGTGGGAATTCAAGGCCAGGAGTTCAAGACCAGCCTAGGCAACATAGCAAGACCTTATCTCTACATACATTTTAAAAAATTTTTAAAAAGAAAGTAAGAGTTATTGGGTACACAAAAAGATTTGGAAACAAAGAAAAATGTAAAATTGACATTAGTAAGTATTATTCATAGGAGAATTACCATAATTTCACATTTTCTTATGAAGAACAATCCAAGACTTTGCAGAAAGTTAAAAATTAAAGGACAGTAACTACAGTAGATGAAGCTATGTGAGATTTTGCTCCTGAGATATCCTCACGAGCATAACAAAGAAACTGAATTTAGGAGAAATTGACAATCTCTTAGCGTAGATGAAATAAATGTTATAACAAGATAGTGAGATCTCTTCATGCATTTTGCAGGACTATCAGCAAGGCATTGTGACTGTTTAATTTATAGCATTTATTTTTTCAACTCAACGTTAAAAATTCTATATTTTATAATTGGTAACATTTTATAGTCAACAAAATGTGATATATTAGCCAGTTCTGTTATTATATTATTTATGTTGCCTATCTCCTCATCTCCTTTTATTGTTTGTTTGTTTACTTGATCCACCTTGGACCCAGAGATGCAAATTAAAGTCTAATATAAATGTTTCGACCTCTCCTTGACTCTCCTGTCATTTCTGCATATTGTCACTACATTTAATAAGTGTACACATATCATAGTTATATCATCATTGTAAATTGTACCATTTAATATTATTAGCAGATGAACTTGGTCTCATTTCATGCTTATTTGGTATGAATTCCTTTTTCCTGCTATTAAGATTGCATTTCCCCCTTTTTATTTGCAATTACCTAGCTTATTTTTTTCCCATTCTTTTATTTTCAGCCTTTGTGAATCACTTTGTTTTAGGTATGTTTCTTTTATACAAACACTACAGAGTTTGGGTGTTTGCTTTGGGATCCAATCAGTTCTTTCTATTTATTTATTTATTTATAAAAGGTAAAGTAAGCACAAATTTTCATTTTTTACATAGATTTGGTCTTGGTTCTGTCATTTTATATATATATATATTCTGTTTTTATAATTTAATTCATTCACAGTGTAATTTTGTTTGCTTTTTTAGTAATTCCAGTATTTGGAAAAGGTTGTATTTTTGTGACCTTTTATAATTAAAAATGATAACGTTAGAAAATATGTGTTTTGACAAAACATATATATGATAAGGGACTTGTATCCAGAACATATAAAAGACATACCATTTAATAATCAAAAGACAAAAATGGCAAGGATTTGAATAGACATTTTTCCAAAGAAAATACATGAATGGCTAATAAAAACATGAAAAGATGCTCAACGTTATTAGCATTAGGGAAATTCAAATCAAATTCACAATGAGATACCACTTTATGTTGCCTATGTTAAGGACTATATAATTGTGTCCCCACAAAATTCACACAATGAAGCTCTAAGTCCCATTTTGACTGTATTTGGTGATAGAGTCTTTATGAAAGTAATTAAGGTTAAATGAGGTCATAGCGGGAGGGCCCTGATCCAATAGGATTATGCCCTTATAAGAAGAGAAGATAGTTTTCTCTCTCCTGGTGCACAGAGGTCATGTGAACACATAGCAAGAGGCAACTGTCTACCAGCCAGGAAAAGAGCCCTCATCAGGAATCAGTCATCCATCACCTTGATCTTGGACGTCTCAGCCTCTAGAACTTTAATGTGAGAAATAAATTTCTGTTGTTGAGGCCACCCAGTCTATGATATTTTGTTGTGACATCTTGAGCTGACTAATACAATCTAGAATAACTATAATTAAAGAAATAGATAGCAGATGTTGTAGAGAAACGGAAACCCTCAGACTGTATAATGATGCAACTATTTTAGAAGACAGTTTGTCAGTTCCTTAAAATGTTAAACATAGACATCCTATATGATGCAGCGGTTCCACCCCTAGGTATCTACCCAAGAGAAGTGTGTGGAAGATAAATGTACACACAAAAACTTTACATGAATGTTCATAGCAACATTATTCATAATAGCTAAAAAAGTGGAAATAACCCAACTGTTCATCACTTGATAAATAGATAAACAAAAATATGGCATATTCATACAATAAAATAGCATTCAACAATGAAAAGGAATGAAGTACTTAGACATACTACAACATGGATGAATCTTGAAAACATCATACTAAATAAAATTAGCCAGACACAAAAGGGCTAATATTGTATGATTCCATTTATATGAGATATCTAGAACAGTCAAAGTCATAGAGAAAGAAGGTAGAACAGTGGTTATCAGGGACTTTGGGGAGGGGGGAATAGAGAGTGACTGCTTACAGGTATGGTTTTTTGAAGTGACAAAAATGTTACAAACTTACATTGTCATGATGTTACAACTCTATGAGTATACTAAGTTGAGTTGTACATTTTAAAAACCTTTACAGTTTTTAAATTATATCTCAACAAAACTGTTTAAAAAAAGATAAAATATGTCTTTTTCTAATAAAAAACATTATTTAAATTTTTATAAATCTTACATGTGGAAACAAAATTGAAAACACAAAGTGCAAGTAGAGGAATTTGGATTCTCATCTACTTCTGGTAGGAGCATAACTTAGCCCAACAACTTAGGAAAACTTTTTGGCAATATCTACCGAATCTGACCACACACATCACCTATACCAGAAATTTCACCCTTATGTGTATACCCAACACAAAATTCTTAGTTAAGTTACCAAAAGACACATACGAAATTTTCATGACAGCACTATTTGTATTAATCCCAAACTGGAAACAATCCAAAAGCCCATCGACAGTAAAATGAAGAAACAAGATGTGATACAGTCACACAATGAGGTAACATACAGCAGGGGGAAAAAAAAAAAGAAACCACTTGTGCTTTTTCTCAGGAAGCTACAGGAGGATGTGGCTCTACAAAATTAATGGAATAAACCAAGACTGAGGAAGAGAAAGGAGGTGAGAACTAAGCAACCAACACAATAGAGAGGCAAAAGGATTCTCCAGAAAGAAGGTATAAAAAGATTCCCAAGGCAAGAGCCACTCAGTGGGCCTGAGGCTCCCCTCCCAACCCTGCTGACTGAAGCCCACTGGGAGGTTCCAGGAGAGATTGATTCACAGAGAAGGAACTGGCAGAATGCCTAAGGTATCTGATCTTACTGAAGAGAGAATTTCAAAACTGAGGGGGAAGTTTAGAGCTGAACTAGTAAGAAATACTATTCAGAAAAAAATAAGCAATTATTAAAGTCTAGGGTAGGGGAGTGAAGGTGGTGCAGGAAGGAATAATACATAGGAAAGGGAGAATATTGATAGTATACCACTCAGCTTAGCCGTGAATAATGCTTACATAGTCATAATAATGAAATACCAAGTATTTATCTAAGCACTTTTATAAGTAACTTTATTTGGAGACGAAAGTAACGAAAAATAAGCTTACGTGCCAAGGGCAGTGTGTGCGTTTGTGAGAGAGAGAACCCATGTGAATTCCTCACCTTCTCCAGTATAAAATCAATAGCAACAAAAGAAACAATTCAAGAAGTGGTATTATAAGCATATTATTTAGAGACACCTTGGAGGTATCAAAAGTATGAGCAAAAATAGTTAAAAGCAGTCAAAGACAGCATTTGGGGAGGCTGAGGTAAGAGGATTGCCTGAGTCCACAGGTCAGAGACCAGCCTGGGAAACTTGGTGAGAACGCATCTCTAAAATAAATAAAAAAATTAGTTAGGCGTGGTGGTGTGTGCCTGTAGTTCCAGCTACTTGGAAGGCTGAGGCGGAAGGATCACCTGAGCCCAGGAAACCGATAGCTGCTGCTATGACTCATGATTGTGCCACTGCACCCCAGGCTGGGTGACAGAGTGAGATCTTGACTTAAAAAAAATAGTTAAAAGCATTCATCTGGGAAGTATGAAATGGAAGTGAGACGTGTGTGGGGTATAAAGTTAGGAGCATAGGGAGCAGTTGAGACTTTATAATAAACCATATAGAAGTTTTCACTCTCTGTGTATATGATTTGTGGAAAAAAATAAAATAAGAATATATGGCCAATGGTTGAATGCTGCCAAGAAATCCAGGATAGAAGCCATTATTGCATTTCGCAACATGGGCCCATTGATGACCCTCGAAAAGAACAATTTGATTCCACTAAGAGGAATTAAAATAGATAGTGGTAAACATTAACAACACTTAGCCAACATTATTTTTCCCAAAAATTGCACATAATTCAATTAAGTGTGTTATCTTCATTTTTATGGGTTTTCCCTTATCCTACTTAAGTACAGAACCTAGAGGAACTATCCACATACTTTTTTTTTTTTTTGAGTTGGAGTCTCACTCTGTCACCCAGACTGGAGTACAGTGGCTGCTACTGGCCACCGCAGCCTCGACCTGCTGGGCTCCGGCGGTCCTTCCGCCTTAGCCTTGCAAGTAGCCGGAATTACAGGCATGCGCTACCACACCCGGCTGATTTTTTGATTTATTGTAGAGATGAGGTCTCTCTCGCCTGCCCAGGCGGGTCTCGAACCCGCGCCCTCAGGCACATATACTTTTTCAAATTTTTTTTTGTAGAAACTGGCTCCTGCTATGTTACCAAGGACGGTCTTGAAACCCTGGCCTCTAGTGATCATCCCGTCTCTGTCTCCCAAAGTGCATGATTACGGGCATGAGTCTCCATGCCTGATCCCATGTATTTTTAGTTTGTTATTAATTACAGGTTATCCATTGTCATTGTCTCTAAAGTCATTTGGTTGTAGGAAGCATCAAAGTGAGCTAGATGCGAGTCATTCTTTGCTTTAGGGCAGCGGTCCCCAACCTTTTTGGCATCAGGGACCACTTTCGTGGAAGACAATTTTTCCATGGATGAGGTTGGGTGCGGGGCGCATCAGGCATTAGATTCTCATATAGAGTGGGCAACTTAGACCTCTCACATATACAGTTTGCAATAGGGTTCTCACCTCCTGCTGTGTGTTTGGTTCCTCCCAGGCCATGGACCAGTACCGGTCCATGGCCCGAAGCTCGGGGACCCCTGCTTTAGGTGAAGGATTCAATTACTAGCATTTTGAAGTTATAAAGCCACTGGTCTCGGTGAACACAGAAAAATTCTGCTACATATTTAGTGTTTCCCACTGCCCAGGCCAAATTAAGAGTCCCCTGGAGGAAAGAAAAGAAAGAAGGAAAGGACACAGTGAAGCTAGCAGAGGAAGAACATCAGTGTTCTGCAGGAACAAGGAAGCCTGGTGTCAGCAGAGGCCAGCTCCCAGAGACTGGTTGGTCTCTGTCCAAGTGAAGGTGGTTCACAACTCTGCTGAGTTGTCCTGCTAATGAACCTTGTCGGGTGACTCTCCCTCCCTTATCTGACATCCAGAGCAGATAGCATACCACACATTTCTTTTATTTTTTTTTTTGAGTCAGAGTCTCACTCTAGCACGTTCACAGCCACCTTATCTTCAACCTGCTGGACTCAGGCAATTCTTCCACCTCAACCTTCCAAGTAGCTGAAAACACAGGTGTGTGCCACCACACCTGGCTTATTTTTAACAATTTATTGTAGAGATGAGGTCTTGTCAACTTGCCCAGGCTGGTCTTGAACCCCTGGGCTCAGGCAATTTTCTCACCTCCCAAAATGCTGGGAATACAGGCGTGAGCCACCGTGCCTGGCTCCTCACATTTCTTGTCTATCAGAAATAACAACTCTCTTTCTTAACAAAGATCCTTCAACCTTTCTTTTTTTTTTTTTTTTTTGAGTTGGAGTCTCACTCTGTCGCCCAGACTGGACTGGAGTGCAGTGGCTGCTCCAGGCCACCGCAGCCTCGACCTGCTGGGCTCCGGCGATCCTTCCAAGTAGCTGGAACTACAGGTGCGTGCTACCACACCCGGCTCATTGATTTATTTATTTATTGTAGAGATGAGGTCTCACCAAGTTGCCCAGTCAGGTTTCGAACCCGCGGGCTCAGGCAATCCACTCATCTCAGCCTCCCAAAGCGCGGGATTACAGGCTGAGCCACCGAGCCCGGCTTCTTTCAGCCTTTCAGTCGTTCAGCTCCATGTGCTCAGCCAGCCCTTCCCTACCTCCTTCACTCTCCCCTGAGCAAGATGGGTCAGAAAGAAGTAGGGTGCCATCTCTCACTGAGTGGGGTGGTGGGGGAAGGCATCGTCCGTTGCAATCACAGCTGGGGTTGGACCATCAGTAGAAGGCAGAACTAAGGACAGGGAGAGATAAAATGGAACCGTGTCTACTTCTCAGCCCACATTTCACAAAACACTGCCTCTCTCTGCAAACTTCACCTCCAGAATTCCACCCAGGAACTTGGCTTCCAGGTAAGGTAGAGAGGAGGGGCTGGTCCTAGATGTAGCTTTGTTTATCTGCACATTGGTGAGTGAAACAGCTTGTTGTTTTTTTTTTTTACAGGATGACTACTTTAATATCAATAGTTGATTCTTATTATTTTGTATTTTTAAAAACTCATTTCTTTTTTGTTTTACTTTTAGAAAAATGTAATATTTCAAGTATTTAAACACCAAAGTTAACTGAAAATATTCCCTGCTCTTCTCTCTTTAGTATTACATGTTGGATAAGGTTACACCCATCTCATATCCAAATGTGATTTAAAATATTTTCAATTCCAAAGAATGATGAAGTATGAAGTAATTTATTTTGGGCTAAAAAACTAGTTTCAGCTGAATTAGTTGTAAGATTTTTTAAATGACCCAAATATGTTTTAAAAAACAGGCAAACCCTAGAAACGCACATATTTGTAAGAACTTGATAAATTCCTCATCCTATGTTAGAAATTCAAGCACTCGCAGTTCCAAGCACTGTAATCTTAGATGTGTCATTTTTCTTGTGTAACACTGATTTCTGAGGTTGTAAGCACTTATCTAAGCCAAACTTAGACAACAGAGCAACAATTTAGTGCTTTTAAAAGTTCTGTGAAGTTTCCTAGACATCATTAACACTTTATTTATTTAAAGTTGGGATTTCTCTCTGTTGCCCAGGCTGGAGTGCAGTGGCACGATCACAGCTCATCACAGCCTTGACATCTTGGGCTCAGATGATACTCCCACTTCAGCCTCTTGAGTAGCTGGGACTACAGGAATGCGCCACCATGCCCAGCTAAATTTTTGTGTGTTTTGTAGACAAGGTCTTGCTATGTTGCCTAGGTTGGTCTGGAACTCCTGGGCTCAAGCAATCTTCCCACCTTGGCCTCCCAAAGTGCTGGGATTACAGACACAAATCACCAAGGCTGGTCAACACTTACTTTAATTTTAATATTTTTTCACACTTTTAAAGACTAAAAGTTAATTACAGTTTTTCACTTTAAGGCTTAGTCTTTGTGATGATAAAAGTAATTTCTGTGGTAGTCTTCAAAAATCAGTCTTTAAACTCAACACAAATACTCTACTACATTTTCCTAAGAATCCATTGTCTTCACAACTGAAATAGTAAAGATACTGTGAAACTGAATCTAAATTTTATGTGAAAATTAAAAAAAACAGTCTACAATCCTCATGCTGCTTCCACATTTGCATAGCAAAGCATATTTTCTAAAACATTAATGAGTCTGGGGCACCCTCTGTGACGTCTTAAAAGATACCTAATCATTTCTTTATGAAAAGATACATGTGACAGAAAACATTAGATTGTCTTGAATTGAAGCAAAAATTTAATAATATTGAATGGCCTGTTCTTTCTGCTGCTAGAACATACCCTTAAGGGCATTTGAGTCTCACTATAGCAGAGCAGCTGCCCCAAGCAAAGAAAGCAAAAGCCAGGTTTAGCAATACCTCATGTGAAAATAATTTAGGGAATGTAGCAGCAGTTCTATCAGGATACACCCATTTTGAAGTTTTCACCAAAAACGAAAAAAAAAAAAACCCACAAAAGTTAGTATGATCTTGGTCAGTATTAATAGAAAAGTGTACATGATAGTTTCTCTCTCTCTATTCAGAAGCATGACATTAATGCTGGGTGTAGTGAATGATAAGGAAGAGACAACTACAAAGTGTTCATGGAGAGAAATCAGAAGAGTGAAGGGCCTTCATGTCATGCAAGGAACTGTTGAGCAAACTAACTGAGCAGCAAGCAGCTTCAAAGAGAGACATCTCAGTTATGCTGGCTGCCTTTGGAGTGTTGAAGGGCATTTTGGGAGATGGAGTAGACTTTGTCCACTTTGCTTTGGAATGTAGATCTAGAGCAAAGAGTGGGTGTTATAGGGAGAAAAATTTGTGTTTTCCAAACATAAAATGGTATGCTTCAGAAAATAGTGAATTTTAGTCTCCAGATCTGTTGAAACAGGCTGGACAACTCTTGGCAAGGAAATTTAAACATGGGCGTGTCTCATTTAATGAGATAATTTTTAAGGTCATCCCTGGTGTCCAGTGTGAAGATTCTACAGCAACGGTATAAGTGTTCTATTCTTCTCAACACATAATGAGGGCATTTCATATGATAATTTGGAGTGCAAGCAGTGCCTTCCACTTAAATATCCTCTGATTAGCAGCAAGTTCCGTCTCCTGGACCCCATTCCCCAATATTTTAGAAATCCCCCAAAGTACAGGCAGGGTGCGGTGGCTTACACCAACACCAGCACTTTTTGGGAGGTTGAGGTGAGAGGATTGTCTGAGCCCATAGGTTTGAGACCAGCCTGGGCAACTTGGCGAGACCTCATCTCTACAATAAATCAAAAAATTAGCAAGGCATGGTGGCACGTGCCTGTAGTTCCCGCTATTTGGAAGACTGAGGTGGAAGGATCACCTGAGCCCAGCAGGTCAAAGCTGCGGTGGCCATGAGAATGCTACTGCACTCTAGCCTAGACGATAGAGTGAGACTCCAACTCAAAAAAGAAATCCCCAAAGTACTTCTTCATTTCAAAAGGTGTTCTGCTTGCTTATGTCTCACTGGTAGAGTCAAAACTCAGAAGCTTACTCACTTTGCTCTTCACTCCCATTCCACCTTGGGGACAGCCACTTTCATCGATGGTTGCTCTGGAGTACAAGGAATCACCATGCTGCTGTTGCTGCAGTCAAAGAAGGAGGCCTGGTATCTGAACTGAGACCTAGATAATCAAAGATTGGCCAGGTGCAGTGGCTCAGCCTATAATCCCAGCACTTTGGGAGGCTGAAGTGAGAGGATTGCTTGAGCCTGCGGGTTCGAGACCAAACTGGGCAACTTGGTAAGACCTCATCTCTACAATAAATAACAAAAACTAGCCAGACGCGGTGATGTGCATCTGTAGTTCCAGCTACTTGGAAGGCTTAGGTGGAAAGATCGCCTAAGTCCAGGAGGTGGAGACTGTGGTGGCCGTGAGCGTACAGCTGCACTCCAGCCTGGCAACAAGAGTGAGACTTCAACTAAAACAAAAAACAAAAAACAAAGATTATCTGCTCACATCAATTGTCATTATATGTCATTCTTGTCATGTCCCAAAGCAACATGGATGAAACTATGTGTCTCCATAATACAGACCCTCCCACACCCTTGGCAGTTCTGCAAGTGTTCCACAGAACAAAGAAGAGCAATGTCTGCTCTGGTCTGGTCAGTTGCAGGACCTGGTCTCTTAGGTGAAGAGCCTTTTAGAATCGTTAAAGAAAAACTTTAGACAAATTGAATTTACTAGAGTTTATTTGATCAAAGAAATATTCATGAATTGGACAGCACTCAAAACCAGAAGAGTTTCAGAAGGTGACTGCTCTAGCAGTGTGAGCAGCTAACACTGAAGGGAAGAAAAGAAATTACCTGATTCTTGGAAATTAGCTATTTGCCTTATGTGGGCATGGTTTAACGAAGCATTTGCTTTATGTGGGCATGACTGGAAGAAGCATTTGCTTTATTTAGGCACTGGGTGATGAGGCATTTACCTTATTTGGATATGGCCTCCCTGGGAAGTCCCAAGTTGTATAAGCAATCTGCTGACTAGCTTTTGTGATTGGGTGAGGGTCCCTTTTGTTTTTGGTTTTGTTTTTTCTTTGTCAGCTATAAGAAATGTTTCTAAGTTAAGTTCTGGTTCGCTTACGTGAGAACCCCAGTTTCAGAGATGCCTTCAGGCTAATGGCTTCCTTCTTATTTGCTTTAACAGACTCGATTGCACAGTCAGTCTCTCAGGTACAAGTTAAATTCTAGTCTATGTCCCTGAGGCTCATTCTTCTCACACTGTACCTAGCTGCTAGGAAAGAGATATAATCAAGAAATATGGAAAGATTTGATGCATCCCCATGCAGGTTGCCAGTGAGAAGGACAAGGCTTCCTATATCGCATTACACACATTACCAAACTAAGTTAGGAGAACAGGAATCGCTTTTACCCAGTTGGATTTTCTACTGGAACCTGCCACTTATTAATTAGGAGTGGGGTTCTGGTGCAGGTCTGCTTAGGCTCACATCTTAGTCACATGACCAAAGCCCTGCTTCCTCATCCTAATATTAGGGGCTAATAATGGCACCTGCCTCGTTAGACAGTTGTGGAAATTAAATGAGATGACCCATATAAGAACAAGGTTTAGAAAATAAGGAGCATTTGGCCGGGCTCAGTGGCTCAGCCTGTAATCCCAGCACTTTGGGAGGCCAAAGCAAGTGGATTGCCTGAGCCCGCAGGTTCAAGACCAGCATGGGCAACTTGGCGAGACATCATCTCTACAATAAAATAAAAATAGCCGGGAGTGGTAGCACATGTCTGTAGTTCCAGCTACTCGGAAGGCTGAAGTGGAAGGATCGCTGGAGAGCCCAGAAGGTCGACGCTGGAGTGGTGGTGAGCATGCATGCCACTGCACTCTGGCCTGTGCAAAGGAGTGAGACTCCAATTCAAAAAAAGAAAAAAAAAGAAAGAAAGAAAGAAAATAAGGAGCATTCAATAAATTCTGGCTATTAACCAGACACTTCTCAAGAAGATCCATGGCCCTGGGAATCTAAGATTCCCGCCTGCAGCCTGGGAATATTTGAACAAAAGGTTTTACGCTATATTAGTAATTTAGGGGATCATCTTACTCACTACCTAGTTATCTCCTTTTTCATTATCAACATTTTTAGGATTGTATTTTTTCCTCATACTTATCTTCAGTATACATGTTCTAAATATCATTTCCAACTTAACAAGACTTCTGAAATCACAGGGAAAACAAGGGTAAGGTCATTGTCATAAAGCTCTTTTGGATTTGACCCAGTACTTGAAACAAATCTCTCCCCAAAGGTCATGCCCTGTCTCAAAGGGCAAAGCATTTTCCAGGCCCTGTGATCTAATTCCCCCTTCAGATGTGCTCTGGGTACTCCAGAATCCCCTGCCCAAATTGCCTTGAGGAGCTCATTTTCCAGACTTCATGGCCCCTTTCCTGGTCCATTCTCCCAAGAATGGGTGACACCACTGATGTACATGCTCCTAGGCTGGAGGGGTGAGCAAGAATATGCATGGAGTTTCAACAGGAGGATGAGATGTTCTCCTGGATGGATGCCCATAGGCCCCCTCACAGCCAGGAGAGAGCTGGGAGCAGGAGAAGAAAGTGGATGGGCCAGAAGGGGCCCAGAGCTGGGCCAGCATCAGCTCTTCCTATCTCTCCAAGCTGGGGCAGCAGTGAGTTTGAGAACTCAACTGGTAGTAGAGTTCCAGGTCATTCTGAAGACAGATATGAGTGGGTATATATAATGAGGCCCTAATATCATTGCGCACATGTAATCAGAATGTCCCCATTGCCTTTTGGATTACCTTTTTCTTCACCATATGAAGAAAATTCCTGTGTGACAGCCCCACATTAAAGCAGGAAGCCCTGCTCTGTGCCGGAGGTTCTCATGGAGACTCCCGACCACCTCCATGCCAACCCCGCCTGCTCATGTTTTCAGGCCCTCTCCAGATGGCCTCTGTGTGAGCCTGCTTGTTCCCCTCATCCTTCGCATCCAGCATGAATACAAGCTCCAGACACCAACTTCTTTAGACTTATGTGTTATAGATTTTCATGGAAAATCTGGGGAGACTAGAATTTCATCACTTGCAGAAAAAGAAGCAAATTAGGCTGATCAGACCTTGCTGGCCCTCCAGTTCATGAATCTTTCTCAGTCACAGGGAACTTCTTATTTTTTGTCTCTTGGCCAAAGATCCTAGTTGCTTCCATGATATTGGGGTCCACTCCCCACATCCTAAGAGGTTTCTCTTGATTCTGAGTTCAAGGGCCTCCACCACTTCAAAGCCCAACCTGAAAATTCCCACTTGCTATTCAGCGGCACTTATTTTTTTCCAAGCTATCCCATTCAGACTAGCCCAGGACCTTCTCTCTTATAACTAAAAGGCATATTAAAGCATGATAAATCTAGAAGTGGTATTGGGGAGTGAGGGAAAGAAAGAAGAAGGTGGAAGAGAAGGAGGAGGAGGAGGAAGGAGGGGAATTGGAGAGAAACAGGAGGGGGAGGGAGAAGGAGAAGAAAAAGAAAACATTTCCTACTTAAAAGAGAAACTGCTGTCCTCTTTTGAGGCCAGATGCAAATTTTCTTCCCTTTACACACAAGTCTTTGTTCTCAGCCCTGATTATTTTCTTAGGCTGAATCCCCAGAAGTAAACCACTGAGATAAAGGTATAAACATTTGTTAAGTTCTTGCAGACATATTGTCAAGTTTGCCTGCCACAGCTTTTTTGGCTTGGTTGGTGGTAATTTCCCCTTGACTTGGGCATTTGGGCATTTTACTGACCATTAAACTTACCTTGCTCATGCTTGTGTTCACAGGTTTTGGTGAAATAAAAGTTGTTCCCTGCCACTTTATCCTTAAAAAAAAAATCTATAGACTCCTATAGTAGATGATCATAGAGATGCTCTTGTTTTATTGTTGTTATTAATGGGACTGTTTCTGGAGTTTCACCATTAAATACACTGTTGGTCCTGGGTTTGACACGCACACACTTTCAAAATCTGGTCAAGAAGAGATTCATCCTGCACTAGTCAAAATTATTGATTTCAAACATCAGAAACTGAATTCACGTAACCAAAGGGACAAAAATTTTAGAAGCTATTGGAAGGTTCATGGAATTCCTAGGAAGACTGAAGATCCAAACTCAGCCAATAAGAAGACTGGGAATAATAAAATTGGGTGTTCTCTTGACAATTGGGAGTTTTGTGTGTTCCCTTGACTGGGCACATCCAGTAAGAAATCTCAGGTTTGCAAATATCATGAATTCACCCGGTCCATATGTACCCATTTGATATTTGAGTCTTCCCTGTAACGTTCCTACCAAGTGATAATTCATCCTGCCTCTGTCTAAACTGTTGCTGTCAATTTTTTTTGCCTTCCTATAGCATCTACCCATTGTTGCTAGCTTTATTCTTTGGGTCATCACAGCAAACATAATGCATTCTGTTTCTTCTGCCTAAACTGCCTTTTTTTCACCTGTACAAGATACAGTCATACTGATCTTTTATTTTACTTCTTTTTTTTTTGAGTCGGAGTCTCACTCTGTCACCCAGGCTGGTGTGCAGCGGCACACTCACAGCTACCGCAGTCTTGACCTACTAAGCTCAGGCAATCCTTTCACCTCAGCCTTCTAAGTAGCTGGAACTACAAGCACATACCACCACAGCTGGCTAATTTTTTGGTTTATTACAGAGATGAGGTCTCGCCAAGTTGCCCAGGCTATTCTTGAATCCCTGGGTTCAGGCAACCCTGTCACCTCCACCTCCCAAAGTGCTGGGATTATAGATGTGAGCCCAGCCATACTGATCTTTTAAAAAACAGGCTGGGTGCAGTGACTCATGCCTATAATACCAGCACTTTGGGAGGCCAAGGTGAGAGGATTGCCTGAGCCCAGGGTTTGAGACTAGCCTGGGCAACTTGGTGACATCTCATCTTTACAATAAATCCAAAAATTAGCCAGGCATTGTATGTGCTCCTGTAGTTCCAACTACTTGGAAGGCTGAAGCAGAAGGATCACCTGAGCCCAGCAGGTTGAGGCTGCTGTGGCCGTGAGCATGCCACTGCACTCCAACCTGGGTGGCAGAGTGAGACTCTGACTCAATAAAATAAAATAAAATAAATAAATAAAACACAAAATCAGCCTGGGAATAGTGACTTAAACCTGAGCCCAGGAGTACGAGGTTACAGTGAGTTAAAATCTGCCACCGCACTCCAGTCTGGATGACAGAACAAGACCTTGTCTCTAAAAATTAAAAATTAAAATCAAATCAAAACTGGAGGAGGGGAGAAAAAAATTGAAAAAAAAAGTAATGTAAAATTTTATCTCTTCTAAAACTCAAAAAAAAAAAAAAAAACCAGACTGCAGCCAAAATTATACCCCAGGAAGAGTCAGGTTGGGATGCCCCTGCTGCCTCTGCAGGCCCTGAACACTGTCGCTGCTGCCGCCACCAAACTGTATTCTAATACGCTCTGCTTCTTTGCCTTAACTACTCCTAATTCAGAGTCTCAGGCAGGAGTCTCTGGTTGACCAAGCCTGAGTTGAAGCTTGCATTGTGGCACCCAGGGTCAGGAAAAGAGCCTGACTTTCTAGTGGGAGCCTGTATTCCACCAAGGTTCACACAAACTCCCTACCCAGAATAGGATGCTGATGCTGGATAGACAAAACCAGAAACAACAAATGTCTAACCACCCATCTAGTCTGCTTTACTAAAATATTTCACCAGGCATCAACATTGATAACCTTTTCAGCATTTGAATTGATCATTTTTTTGCAACAGATCTATTAGTAAAGTAACTGCATTTATAGATCTCTTAATGTTGAATCATCCTCCCATTCTTGGAATAAAACCTATTGTGTTACTGTAGTCTTTTAATGTATACTTGGATTCTATTTGCTAGTATTTAGAATTTTTCATGAATAATTCATAAGTGAGATTGATGAACATAATCCTTTGCGGGATTTAGTATCAAGATTTTGATTCCTTTATAAATAATTTGTATTATTTTCTTCCTACTCTATTCTCTGGAACAGTTTGAATTCTTATAAATATTTGCATATTATAGACTATGTACCAGGAACTCTTCTAAATGTGTTACATACTTTAATTTATTTCACCTCTGCAACAACCACGAGGTAAGTACCATTATTCACATTTTACTTAAGAAAAAACTCGCAAAGTGGCTAAGCAACTCTCCCAAGGCCACAAAGTTAATCAACAAGAGAGTTAGTTGCATGTTCCCAAAGATGTGAAAGCATTTATCTGTGAAATATATCCAGGTTTGGTATTCTTTGACAACTAAAAAAATAAAATCCTCAAATGATAGTTCTCAAACCAGCAGCATTGGCACCACCTAGAAACAGACGTACTAAATCAGAAACTCTGTGGTGGGTCCTGGCAATCTGTGTTTTAACAGCCCAGATGACTTTAATGTGTGTGTGTGTGTTTTCTGTTTTTAAATACTTCTATTTTATGTATGTATGTATGTATGTATTTATTTTAAAGATGTGAAGCACAATTCAGGATTAGGTATACAAATGTTCATTATGCAGGTACCCTTGATGAGATGTGCCCCTCCCTCTCCTGGCAATTTCCCTCAACTGCCAATCCCACCTCCCCCTCCCCTGATAGTTTCCCACTACTGCCAATCCCTTTCTTATAGTATTATGATAATTATTCAAAGTCTGCTTATGAGTGAGAACATATGATACTCTGTTCTTTGTTTCTGTGATAGATCACTGAGTATGACAGATTCTAAATTCATCCAAGTTGCTGCAAAGTCCATATGCTTGTCCTCTTTATGGCTGCATAATTTTCCAGTGTGTATATGTACCACTTTTTTTTTTTTACCCAGTTCAGTTTAAATGGGCAGCATGGTTGGTTCCACGTTTTTGCTTTTGTGAATAGAGCTGCAACAAACATGCGTGTGCAGGTATCTTTTTGGTAGGATGACTTGAGTTCCTCCGGATATATTCCCAATAGGGGGGTTGCTGGGTCATATGGAAGGCCAATTTCTAGTTCTTTCAGAAATCGCCACACAGTTTTCCAAAGAGGTTGCACTAGTTTTCAGTCCCACCAGAAATGTAGAACTGTTCCTTTTTCTCCACATCCTTGCCAGCATCTGTTGTTGTTTGTTTTATTAATGATTCTTACTGGGGTTAGGTGTTATCTCAGTGTGGTTTTGATTTGCATTTCTCTGATGATGAGTGAGGCTGAACTCTTTTTCATGTATCTGTTGGCTGCCCATATATCTTCTTCTGAGAAGTGTCTATTCATATCTTTTGCCCACTTTTTAATAGGGCTGTTTGTTTTTTTTTTCCTTTTGGCGCATTTGAGTTCCCTATAGATCCTAGATGTTAGGCATTTGTCAGATAAACAGTTGGCAAATATTTTTTTCCATTCTGTGGGCTGTTTCCCTGCTCTCTTGATGGTTTCTTTTGCTTTGCAGAAGTTTGTCAGTTTGATGAAGTCCCACTTGTCTATCTTATCTCTTATGGTATGGGCACTTGGAGTTTTGATCAGGAATTGGTTGCCAGTTCCAATTTCCATAAGGGTGTCTCCTGCATTTTCTAAGATTTTTATAGTTTGAGGTATTATGTTTAGGTCTTTGATCCACTTAGAGTTAATTTTTGTGTATGGTGATAGGTAGAGGTCCTGTTTCAATCTTTTGCGTGTCATCAGCCAGTTTTCCCAGCACCATTGATATGTGTTAAAGTTTAAGAAGCTGGTATGGTATGGTGACTCATACCTGGAATCCCAATACTTTGGGAGGCTGAGGTGAGAGGACCGCTTGATTCCAGGAGTTCGAGACTGGTCTGAGCAACATAGCAAGATTCCATCTCTTAAGAGAAAAGAACCACCAAGCTAGAAATAGAACCATATTACTAAAAAAAACCTCAATGGAACATGGCTGAATCAAGAAGTAAGGGCAGATTTAAAGTTTAGGGGTTGATCTTCAGTAATGCCTTTTGCCTTTGTTTGCAATGCTCTTCTTTCTTTGGGGAATTGCTTCTCTCACACAGCAACACAATCTTGTGGTTTTGGTTGGCCTCCTAAACCAGGACACTACTGGGTGGTGGGCACATGATATTCCAGACACTTCTAATATCCTATTTATCTGGATTTCAGGCAAGGGCAGCAACCCAAGTTAAGGCAATTAAGAGTTCTTCCCAGGATTTACATTTAGGAGTACAGGAGAAAGTGCTTTGCTTTCTGCATTATGGAGGTGGGGCAGATGTTAACAGAGGATTATTGTCTGCTAATTCCCCCACCATGTGGAAAAAGTCCATCTGTAGAGAAGAGAAAATAGGTCCAGAACAATAGAAAAAAATAAGTTGAGAGAAAGACCTAACAAACTCATCTGAGACCCAGATCTGTCATCCTGAAACTAGCCCCACCCTGAATTTACCAGTTTCAAAAGCCAATAAGTTCTTATATGCTCAGACTATTTTAAGCTAGGTTTCTGTCACTTGCAAGAGAAAGTATGCTGGCTACTGCACTAGAGACAGGAAATAAATAAATGGTTGTAACCCATTTCATAATCATTATAACTTACTTTTCAAGTCTATTAATATTTTGACATGAGGGTGTTCTATCTAGACAATACTTTTGTACTAACTCATACCTTAAGCATTGTGTACCTAGCTAAAAATTTGACTTTTTTATGTCACTGGTTCATAAACTTGCATTTTTTTCCTGAACCCAAGCCATTACTTCCATCTGTCATCAGTAAGCTATGACACTTTTGTTCCCCCACAGCTGGCAGCTGCCACAGAAAACATGAACTCTAAATTGCCAACTCCTTTGGGAATTTGTTCGCTTGGAAGGAAACTGAATGTGTTGACAACTCTCTTTCTTCTGTTTGGTTTAACCATAAGGAAAACCCTGACACATAGGAAAAGCTCAGGTAATACTTATTGAATAAATGAAAACTCAGGAGAAACTTAAAATTACTATATATACATAAATATTTACTGTTGTTTAACACAGGGTCTTGTCCTGTCACTCGTGCTGGAGTGCAATAGTGCAACCATAGCTCACTGCAGCCTCTACCTCCCGGGCTCAAGTGATCCTTTTTTTCCTCAGCCTCCTGAGTACTGGGACTATAGGCTCATGCTACCACACCTGGCTTTTTTGATTGATTGATTGATTGATTGATTGATTGGGTAGTGACAGGGCTCACTATGTTGCCCAGGCTTGTCTTGAACTCCTGGCCTCACACAATCGTCCCACCTCTGCCTCCCAAAGTGTTAGGATTACAGGCATGGGCTACAGCATCTGACCAAAATTACAATATTTTTTAAAAACACTGAGGATTTTTTTTCAGTTCTCATTCATGAACTTAGGAAACTTATTCTCTTGAGTAATATTAAGTACCAAGGGTAAGTGTGGTTATAGTAACAGAGGTTGGATCAGAGCGGTTAAGCCTTTGGCTGGTTCAACCAGAACACCTGTGCCAGCCTCACAGCCCCGTGCCTGGGCTTGTCAGGTGGTAGAAGAGCTATGAACATTCAGCCAGTGCTACTTATCTCTGACCCAACCTCACCCTCTCAGCTGTCCAAGTGGATTACTATATTGTCTTGGCTCCCAGCCAAGGCTGGCTTAGATGTGTATTTCTGAAATGTTTATGACTGGTGAGATTCCTGCCTGAGTGGTGCTAAGAACATTACTCTGCTGAGGTATCATCCCTAATGGGATATACATTCCAATGAAAAGTACCTCTGGGAGACCTGTTCACTCAGTTAAAGCATCTGAGAGTCCCTTGACACGTTGTGATTTTCTCTGTGTTTCTAGCAATTTTGAAAATTTGACTTGCTAAAAAGAAAGCAATTAGGTTTTCTGGCAGATTAATCTTTTTTTTTTGAGTTGGAGTCTCACTGTGTCACCCAGACTGGAGTGCAGTGGCTGCTCCCAGCCACTGCAGCCTCGCCCTGCTGTGTTCTGACGATCCTTCTGCCTCAGCCTTCCAAGTAGCCGGATGGACAGGCGCGCACTACCATGCCCAGCTAATTTTTGATTTATTGTAGAGACGAGGTCTCGCCAAATTGCCCAGGCAGGTCTCGAACCCACAGGCTCAGGCAATCCACTCGCCTCAGCCTCCCAAAGTGCTAGGATTACAGACTGAGCTGCTGAGCCCAATCAGATTCATCAAATTCATTTAAGCTCCAAATATAAATGAGTATCTTTCAGCTACCTGAATCTAAAAAGGACATACCTTAAAATACTAACCCATCAGGAAAAAACGCATAAAACTGCAAATTTTATGTATTCCAAATATAGTTTGCTTATTCTTTCTGGACATTCGTGGAACAGAAAATAATATGTCTTTGGTGTTTTGAGTAAATTCAATAATCCATTTTTGAAGAGTTTTGATGAATTGATACTTCCCCTAGGTCAACATCTTAAATAGCCTACTTTTGTTGTTGTTTTGTTTCCTTTGGGTAATTCCCTTAAATATATTAAGGCTCTGATGCTAAGTGGATTTGCCCAAGTAACTAAAAGGATTCTAAATGTTTAGAAATGTGAAACTTATCCAATATTCTCCTAGAATTTTCACCAGATATCATTAATTGTCATGGTCCACACAGTAGACACTTAAGATGCAGTTTGTCTTACCTTCCTCACTAAGTAGCTATTTTTGAGGTTTTTATTTTGGGGGGGGGTAAGTGCCACACTAGCACAACCAAAATGCAATGATATACAGGGGTGCCAAAAAAAAGTGTATACATTTTAAGAGATGTTACCTATGTGTTACTTTTCTTCTTTTTTTTTTTGAGTTGGAGCCTCACTCTGTCACCCAGACTGGAGTGCAGTGGCTGCTCCCGGCCACTGCATCCTCTACCTGCTGGGCTCCAGCGATCCTTCCGCCTCAGGCTTCCAAGTAGTTGGAACTACAGGCATATGCTACCATGCCCGGCTAATTTTTTGATTTATTGTAGAGATGAGGTCTCACCAAGTTGCCCAGGCGGGTCTCAAACCCACGGGTTCAGTGAATCCACTCACCTCGGCCTCCCAAAGTGCTGGTATTACAGGCTGAGCCACCGAGCCTGGCTATGTGGTACTTTTCAAAGTTGAATTAAATTATGGTAGCAATGTGTAGTATGGTGTTCATACAACCGTGCTCGCTTCATTTTCTTTATCCTGTCCATCTCATGGTGACACTGGCATTCATTTGATTAATGTCATCTTTTGGGCGAAACTCATACTTAAAATGTATATACATTTTTTTTTTTTGGCACTTCCATAGCTCTCTGATGACATACATCTTTTGTTTCAGAACAAAAGATAATCCTGTAGATCTGTTTCTGCAGATTGGATTTTTGTTTGAGTTTTGGGAGGAGACCATTTCACTTCTCTTTAAGTGGCTGAGAAAGAAACAGAATTACATTGTTTATTATGGAGACATACAAGTTTCAATTTGCCAAAATAAAGTGTCAAAGCACTGACACATACCTGGGAGGTTTTGGCATGCCCTAAAGATGCTCTCTCTTTATGCATGTACCAAATGCTGATGTGTATCTTTTGAATAGTGTAGCAGGCACTCCCATTTGGATGTGAATAGCTTTAGGAATGTAAACTAAGACACAAAAAAATGCCTCTTCCTAGTCTTTTACATAGATATGTACTATTTCCCAATAGAAATTGGTTCATTCTTAAAAACTTAAGGAAGTGGTGCGGAGTCTCACTCCAGTAATCCCAGCACTTTGGGAGGCAGAGGAGAAAGGATGACCCGAGCACAGGGGTTGGAGACCAGCCTGGGCAATTTGGCAAGACCTCATCTCTGCAATAAATAAAAAAATTAGCCACCGCCAGCCACAAGTAGAGCCACATCCCCTCCCTTTCCTGGAAAGAGGCCTAAACCCGGCCCCCACCTAAAATGGCGCTCCCGCCTAAGAAGGCGCCCGGACAAACTAACATGGAGGCTCGGACAAGGCTTTCCGGGTTCTTCTTCCACAACAAAGCCCACTGTTCCCACGCCCACGAAAGCCCCCGCCAATCCCAAAAATGCCTCACCTGCCGACCAATAGGTAACCGACAGGTCGCTTTAAATTTCTATAAAACCTGCCACACCCCTGCCTCCACGTTGCAGCCTGGTTCTCAGGTTCTGTAGCCACCCGGCTCGTCCCATTAAATCTCTTGGCCTTAACGGGTGTTAAGTCTCACTGTGCACCACCGTCTAAAAAAAAAAAAAAAAAAAAATTAGCTGAATGTGATGATGAGTGCCTGTGGTTCCAGCTACTTGGAAGGCTGAGGAGGAAGGATCACCCAAGCCCAGCAGGTCGAGGCTGCAATTGCCATAAGTGTGCCACTGCACTCCCGCCTTGGTGACAAAGAGAGCCTCTGACTCAAAAAAAGCAAAACCAAAAAAACTTATGGAAGTTACACACTATCAGGGATGATGAAAGAAAAGTTAAAATATTTTTAAGGAGAAAAACATTGCAATAATTATCCTTAAGTGCAAATGTTCAGTATCTTATAATCCTGTATGCCAGCTGTTGAATTCAGTTCAAAATCTTTACCTATATAAACACCAATTTTTAAAATTTATTAGGGGTTTCTGACTCACTCTGTTCTCCCAAATAGTTGAATCTACTTTTAAAATTATTAAACACATGTTTCTGCTCAGTTCTGTCCTATGTTTTGTGATGTTGACCTCAACCCCCTTAAGTTCTTCTTCCCTCCCATTTGTTCCATTCTGAAGCCTTACAGAGCATCCAGCAGGCCCAAGCCACGTTTTGTTTGTAGAATGTAAAGCTCCCCTCTCAGCAATTAATAAGGTCTCTGAAATTGCTCCAGAAGCCTCATTTTTTCCCTCTGCCCTAATTGGACATTCCTCAGTCTTATCATTCCTGGCAGTCTGACTCTCTTGCCTCCACACTTTCTCCTATTACCTGCCAGGGGCCCGTTTATTCACTCTGACCATTTTGGACACACCTCTCTGGATGATGCTGTCTTGAATGGTTTGGAACCACACAGATTCAGGTGAAAAAATCTGCAGTTCCCCATCTGATCCTGAGAACCAGTCCTCTATTCCATCCCGAGAGGGTATCCAGAGTGTACTTCACTTCCTCTCTCAGTACAGAGTATGAGGTCACTACCTGCCTCAAGCTTTTTCTAATTAACTCGTTCAGTCTCTCCATGAATGTGTGATTCAGATCTTGCCTTAAAAAAAAAAAAAAAGTCTCCCAAATCACACTGCTTAACACACCAAAAAAAACCCAAATAAAGTGTAAATTTCTCTTTTTAAAAAATAATTTTTATTTATAGTTTGGGACTGCAGTGAAAATATAGATTTCTTTAAAATACCTTTTATTTTGTCAAAATGAGATAAATGCAATTCCAGAAGGCTTTTAATATTTGTGGATGAAACTAACTTTAAAAGTGTGCAACCTCTGCGTTTCTTCAATTTTTAAAAATTCATCAGGCTCTTATAAAGTATCAGTAGCATAAAGATTCGGAAAAGAAATTTTCAAGTTTTATTAACCGAATGTGAAAGAAAGGGGTTTTCTGTCCCATGCACTTCCCCTTCCCCATCCCCAATTTTTGAACAGAGGGCCCTAGAAGTTATGCCATCAAATTTAAACAATTTATTCAGAGAAAGGTTTGTTTTCTGTTTGTAGATGCTACAGATAGATCTAAGTGTTCAGGCCTTACATCCTCCCAGGATGGAGCTAGAGCCTACAGTGTTAAGGGGTCTCACTGTGTGGTACATGTAACCATGTTGGAGCCTGGAGTTAGGAAGGGAGACCAACAGGCAGAAACAGGGAAAAGAAGAGAGACCAAGGGGAGAGTGTTCTCCTGGAAGACCCCTCACGACAGACCTGTAGGTACTAAAGGTAACCCAATGGCAAAAGAAAAGAAATGCAAAACAACAAAAAGAAAAGAAATGCTTTTTGTTTGTTTGTTTATTTGTTTTGAGACAGGGCCTTGTTCTGTCACCCAGGCTGGAGTGCAGTGGTACAATTACAGTTCTCTGTAATACTGAACTCCTGGGCTCAAGCAATCCTCCAGCCTCAGCCTCCTGAGTAGCTGGGACTACAGGCATGAGCCATCACACCCAGCTAAATTTTTATTATTTTAGAAATGGGGCCTTGCTCAGTTGCCCAGGCTCGAAGAAAAGAAATGTTGTGATAGTACAAGTGTGTTTGGATTGGCCAGCAAGAAGATTGGTTGCTTTTCAGTAGAGAACTGTTGTTGCACTCTTTCACAGTCTGTATAACACCCACCCCTAACAATAGTGAGCTTGAGACAGAAGGATAAATAAAGTTCCCACATACCATACGCCCACATATTTAAAAGTTGCAAGTTAAACCAATAAACTGCTAAATAAAATATGTCTGTTTCCCCATCTTAACAGATGTGCCTTCTAGGTACTTGGGAGGCCAGAGTTCTACACTTCAATGTGGCAGTGCTGGAGAGCTGGGCCCTGGCCACAAAGCCTCAGCCCCTGGCCCCTTCTCCTCCCGCCACTGGATTTGTCAGGCACTATGAAGAGCTTTGCATGCACACAGGTGCACACAAGCTTGCATGTCTATCCCAGCCCTTCAAGAGAAAAACAGCTGTGCTCTGGAGTGTGCACACCTGCTGTACAGTCTGCCCTGGGAAGAAGGACTCAGGGAGAGGGCACAAAAGTCATGGAAATGGGATCAGTGCTGGAGTTATTTTCTAAAATTGAACATTCTGTAATGATGGAAGTGCTCTAACCTGCACTGTCCAATACAGTAACCATCAGTCACATGAAGATAACTGAGAACTTTAAATGTGCCTAGTGTTACAGAGCAACTAAATTTCACTTTTTAAAATTTTAATTAATTAAAATTAAATTTTTTTTAGTTGGGGGTCTCACTCTGTTGCCCAGGAGTGCAGTGGCAAAATTATGGCTCACCACAGCCTTGACCTCCAGGGCTCAGGTAATCCTGCCTCGGCCTCCCGAGTAGCTGGGACTACAGGCGCATGCCACCATGCCCGAATAATTTATTTTTTAATAATTTTTTTAGAGACAAATTCTCACTGTATTGCCTAGACTGTTTTCAAACTCCTGGGCTCAAGCTATCCTCCTGCCTTGGCCTTCCAAAATATTGGGATTATGGACATGAGCCACCATGCCTGGTCAAAATTTAAATTTAAATAGTCACATATAACTAGTGGCTACTGTAGTTGACAGCACAGATCTAGAAGCTGGGACACAGGCTCCAAGTGGCTATCTCTGCTTGACCCTGGCTAACTAATCTCTCTATAGAGAAGGGCAGCACGAGAAAACTAACTTAGGGCCCTTAAGAGGGCCAGATCCAGGCATCTTTTTGTCCAGAGCTATAAGAGGTACTGTGGTAGGGCAGAATGGCTGAAGGAATTCAATTTCCCAGCCTGGGTACAGTGACTCACACCTGTAATCCCAGCACTTTGAGAAGCCAAGGCGGGAGGATCACTTGAGCCCGGGAGTTTGAGACCAGCCTAGGCAGCACAATGAGACCTCCTTCTACAAAAAACCCCAGAATTAGCCAGGTGTGATGGCACACTCCTGTAGTCTCAGTTACCTGGGAGGCTGAAGCAGAAGGATTGCCTGAGCCCAGGAGGTCAAGGCTGTGGTGAGCTGTGAACATGCCACTGCACTCCAGCCTGGGTGACAGAATAAGCTCCTGACTCAAAAAAATAAAAATAAATTACATCTCCCAACTCATTAAAACAAACATTGATTTAATGCTTAGCATAAGCAAGATACATTGCCGGATATTGTGAAGATGAGAAAGATTTGGTCCCTATCCTCTAAGGCATCACAATCTAGCTTAGTAGACAAACAGAGGCAAAACATTATGATATAAGATAAACTACGATAAATGTGCTAATCGAAAATGTCATGGGAGAACAAGAAAAGAAAACATTTCCAACTACAGCATTTTGGAATGGGCTGGGGGAAGGGGCAAGATTTGAGCTGGGTAACAGAAGGGAGAAAGGCAATGCCAAGAAAAACCTGTGACATAAAGATGGGAATCTAGACAATGCAGCCTCTGTCCAGGGAGAGCCAGGAGTTCAGCATGGGGCATGTGGAGAGAGGTAGCAAGAGCTAAGAAGTGCAAAGCAGGCTTGCGCAGACTCACCAAGGCCTTCAGGTGTGGGCTAAGTAGGAGGATGGATGTTATTCCATAACCAACAGGCAGTCACTGGAGATTTTGGGGAAGAAGAAGGATGCAGCCAGGTCTATACTTTAGAAAGAAATCTCTCAAGATATGTGTGTAGAAGGGGTGTGGAGACAGGGCTCAAGGGCGTAGGAGCAGGAAGAGCCAGAAGAAGGAAGATGCTGAGGAAGCCATTATACTAGCCTAAGTAATAGACAATGGCCTGATCTAACACAGGGTCACCAGGAGGGGATGCCGGGGCAGATATGGGAGAGGCTGAGCAGACAGAATTGGGGGAAACAAGAAGTGAAAGAGTTCAAGGTAGTTGAGAGTGGAGTCCCTAAAAGGAAAATGCTTAAGCTCCAATTTATCACCAATAAATCCACTCCTGGCTGGGCATGGTTGTTCATGCCTATAATCTCAGCACCTTGGGAGGTGGAGGCGAGAGGATTGCCTGAGCCCAGGAGTCTGAGACCAGCCTGGGCCACTTGGAAAGACCTCATCTCTACAATACATTAAAAAATTAGCAGGGTTAGCCGGCCTAGGTGGCTCAGCCTGTAATTCCAGCACTTTGGGAGGCCAAGGCGAGTGGATTGCCTGAGCCCAAGGGTTCAAGACCAGTCCAGGCAACTTCGCGGGACCTCGTCTCTACAATAAATCAAAAAATTTGCTACGCGTGGTAGTGCACACCTGTAGTTCTGGCTACTTGGAAGGCTGAGGCGGAAGGATCGCCTGAGCCCAGTGGGTCGAGCCACTGCACTCCAGCCTGGGCAACAGAGTGAGACTCCAATTTAAAAAAATGGCCCAGCTCAATGGCTCAGCCTGTAATCCCAGCACTTTGGGAGGCCAACGCGAGTGGATTGCCTGAGCCTGCAGGTTCGAGACCAGCTTGGGCAACTTGGCGAGACCTCGTCTCTACAATAAATCAAAAATTAGCCAGGCGTGGTAGCACGCGCCTGGCTGAGGCAGAAGGATCGCTGGAGCCCAGCAGGTCAAGGCTGCGGTGGCGGGGCGCATGTAACTGCACTCCAGTCTGGGTGACAGAGTGAGACTCCAACTCAAAAAAAAAAAAATTAGCTGGGCATGGTGGCATGCACCTGTAGTTCCAGCTACTTGGAAGGCTGAGGCTGAAGGATTGCCTGAGTCCAGCAGATTGAGGTTGCAGTAGCCATGATTGGGCTACTGCACTTCAGCCTGGGCAACAGAGTAAGATTCTGACACAAAACAGAAAAAAATCAATTTCTAGGTAATCGCTGGGTAAATAATTATGGCTTGAAAATCCAAATAAATTTAGGTAATTCTTTAAACTGAAAAATCTCTTTCATTACGTTTTGTAGATGCGGTCTCTACAAAAGACCACATCTTTTGCCCTTTTGAATTTTAAATTGGAAAATCTTCATTTGGAAAATATTTATTTGGAAGATATTTTGGAATATAGCACACGTTCCATTTCTTTTTCTCTCTGCAGATTTGATTTCCTCATGCTACTTAATCTCACTGGCCCACAGCTCCTAAATTTCACATCTCGTTTGCATACAAAACCTGCCTTTAGTCCAAGTGCCTTCTTGAGTCTTTCAATTCAAGGAATGGGGTCATGTGCAAATATTGTTTTAAGGGTTTTATCCTGTGCTCTGGAGAGTATTTCCCAGTTTAGGGGAGTTCAAATACATGTCTTGAACATGCATCCACTCTGACAATCATATATGTACTTCCAGCACTTGAGGCTACCTATTTTTTTTTTCTTTTGAAAATCAATATCCCTGATAAGGGTCTAGTATGCAGAATACAAACAGAGCACTTATAATGCAACAATAAAAAGACAAATAACCCAGTTAAAAAACAGGTAAGGCTGGGCCTGGCAGATGATGCCTGTAATCCCAGCACTTTGGGAGGTTGAGGTGAGAGGACTGCTGAACCTAGGAGTTCAAGACCAGGCTAGGCAGCATAGCAAGACACTGTCTCTACAAAAAATTAAAAAATTATCTGAGCATGGTGGCATGCACCTTCTCAGGAGGCTGAGACAAAAGCAGCCTGGGTGACAGAGTGAGACCCTAACTCAAAACGACAACAACAACAAAACCAAAGGATTTTAATGACCATTTCTCCAATTAAGATATATAAATGACCAAAAGGCCCATGACAAGATTCTCAGTATCATTACTCATTAGGAAAATGCAAGACAAAAACAGTCTAAGATGCCTGTAATCCAAAGACGGACAATAACAAATGTTGTTGAGGATGTGGAGAAATTGGAACCTTCATACATTACTAGATGGAATGTAAAGTGGTACAGCCGTGTTGGAAAACAGTTTGGCAATTTCTCAAAAAGTTAAACATAGAGTTACTGCGTGTTATGGGGTGAATTGTGACCCCTTTCCCCTGCAGAATTCATATATGCAGTCTCAACCCCTAGTACTTCAGAATACGACTGTACATGGAGAGACCTTTAAGGAAGTAATTAAGACAAAATGAGGTCATATGGGTTTACCCTAATTCAAGTAACCCTAAAGTTACTTGTGTCCTTCTAAGAAGAGATGATTAGGATACAGCTAGAGATACTAGTCCTGTACACACATAGAGAAATGGTTATATGAGGACATAGCAAGACGATGGCCATCTGCAAGCCAAGAAAACTAGCCTCAAAAGAAGTCAAATCTGTTGACTACCTGATCTTGGACTTTTAGCCTCCAGAACTGTGATAAAATACATTTCTATTGCTTAAGCCATCCTGTCTTGGTATTTTATTACGGCAACTCTCTCTGATGAATATACAATGTGACCCAGCAGTTTTATTCGTAGATATATACCCAAGAGAATTAAAAACATATGACCACACAAAAACATGGACATGAATGTTCTTAGCAGCATTATTTACAATGACCAACAACCTAAATGTCCAAATGCCCAAAGCTGGTGAATAGATAAATTAAAGGTAGTATATCCATCTATTGCAGTCTCACTGGGGCTGCACTCAGCCTGCGACCCACGTGGTGTCCAAGCACACAATGGTGTCTGGAGAAGGGGACACAGTGGCACCCGAGAGCCCAGAGTGGCCAGTAGCTGTGAGCCCCAAGGAGTGTTACAGCTCTTTTCAACTCTGCAGGCCAAGCAGGCCCTAAGGAGCTTTGCAGCTCTTGCCACAACTCTTGCTTGCAGCTCTTGATCGACCAAGAAGAGTAAGGAGCGTGGACACTGATGGATGAGTGAGATGGAATTTATTAGGTCACAGGAAAGCTCTCCAGTGAGAGGGGATGTGAAAGTGGTTGCGGGTGAGGCCCTGCAGTCAGGGTTTTTTATGGGTTTCACATGGAGAAGCTTGTGCTGATTGGCTGGCAGTAGGCTGAAAATACACTAACGTAATTGGCCGGTAGTAGGGACCAAAAAGTGGCACGATAGTGAAAAGGAGAAACGGAGAGGATTGAAAAAGGACCAATCAGGAAAGGGCACGCGAAAATGACCAAAGCCACGAAAGGGACCAAAGCTGAGAAAAGGGAGTGGGTGTGACTTTGTCCGGAACTTGCAGCTGGCCCTCTGTTTCTTCAGGTAAAACGCGGGAGTCTTACCGGGCTCAGTGGTTCAGCCTGTAATCCCGCGCCTTTGGGAGGCTGAGGTGAGTGGATTGCCTGAGCCCACGGGTTCGAGACCCGCCTGGGCAGCGAGACCTCATCTCTACAATAAATCAAAAAATCAGCCGGGTGTGGTAGCGCAGGCCTGTAATTCCGGCTACTCGGAAGGCTGAGGCGGAAGGATCGCCGGAGCCCAGCGGGTCGAGGCTGCGGAGGCCGGGAGCGGCCACTACACTCCAGTATGGGCGACAGTGAGACTCCAACTCAAAAAAAAAAATGGGGGAGTCTTACGGGAGACCCTCCCAGTCTGCCTAACCAGTTTTTTCCATCCTCCTCTCTCTCATGCAATAGAATATCCTTTATCAATAAAAAGGGAAGTTCTGATAGATTTTACAACACCGATAAACCTTAAAAACATTATGCGAAGTGAAAAAAGTCAGACGCGAAAGGCTGCATAGTACATGCTTCCCTCTAAATGAAATGTCCAGAATAAGCAAATCTGTAGAGAAAGAAAATGGTTGCCAGAGGTCGGAGGTAGGAGGAAATGTGGAGTGACTGATAATGAGTAGGGTGCTTCTTGTGGGGGTGATGGAGTATTCTGGAATGAGATAGTGGTGATGGTTGCACAACTGAAAAATCACTGAATTGTGCGCTTACATCTAAAAAAAATCAATAAATCCTACATTATTGATCTTGACTAAAGAGGTAGTAAATAGCCAGTGGTGAAAAACATGGTCCGACAAGCTAGATTTGCGTGCTAGCAACAGTGGATCAACTTCTTGAGTTCTTTTCTCAGCCTTTGATTTTGGTATAATATTAGACTTACAAATGAGTTGCAACAATAGTACAAAGAATTTCCAAATATTCTTCACCCAGATTTCCCAAATGTTAACTTTTGATCGTATTTGTTTTCCTTTTTCTGTCTCTCCATGTGTACATATGCACATGCACACACTTTTTTCTGAACTGTTTAAGTTGCAGACATGAAACCCCTTTACCCCTGAATACTTTAGTACATTCTAAAAATAAGGACATTTTCTTATGTACCCAGAGAACCAGGAAATTATCATTGCTATGATATTGTTATTGACTCCTACAGATCTTATTCAGATCTTTCCAGTTGTTTGAATATTATCCTGTATAACAAAAGAAAATCCTATATCAGGCATTGTATTTAGTGGTTATGCTTCTTAGTGATCTCTTAAAAATATTAAAAAATTTTTTTTGTCATCAAACTTTGCCATCACTTTTTAGTTGTCTTTAATCAGTAACACTTCCTCTTTTTTTGGTCTTGGTCTTTTGTGAGATTAATATTTTTGAAAAGTACTGGTCATTCATTTTGTACAGTGTCTTTTAGTTTGGGTTTGCCTGGTGTTTCCTTATGATTAGATTCAGATTACGTATTTTTGGCAGAAATTCCAAAGAATCCTCAGTACATTATATCCAGTAAGCACATGACATCAATTTTTTCCTTCTCTGGTGAATTTTTTCTTGACCTCTAGCTAAGGATGTGCTTGCTGGTTTTCTCCACTCTAAGATAGCCCCTTTTAGCTTTATAATTAAGAAGAATCTTGTGGGGAACTGCATGTCTCAGATACCAAGCCTGAGCTCCTCATCTGCCTGGTAGGAAGAATAAAAGTGCAGATAGGGCTGTAAAGGCTCTGACTCCAGTTCACCTTCTCATCTGCCCTTGCCCTAGCCTTTACCGGTATTCTCTGCTGGCTGGACCTTCCCCCAGTTTCTCTATCCTTAGATCCTTCTCCTTTCCCAGCACCCTGGGCTAACCTGATTCACACCAGCTCCTGGAGACTCACAGAGCTTTGCCCTAATTGCCAGTCAGGCACTTCTCGAGCTGTGTTGTGGCTTGACTTTATATAAATACAGCCGTCCCTTGGTATCCCTGGGGCATTGGTTCCAGGACTCCTACAGATACCAAAATCTGAGGATACTCAAGTGTGTGATATAAAATGACAGTATTTATAACCCACACATAACCTCCTGTATACTTTAAATCACCTCTAAATTACATATGATACTTAATACAATGTAAGTGCTATGTAAATAGGTGTAATACTGTGTCATTTAGGGAATATGGATAGGAAAAAAGTCTGTACTTATTCTGTTCTGACACAATATATTTTCCAAATATTTTATTATATTTTTCTATTTTTAAATTTTTTTTTGAGTCAGAGTCTTACTCTGTTGCCCAGGCTGGAGTGCAGTGGCACACTCATGGCCACTGCGGTCTCAAATTGCTGGGCTTAGGTGATCCTTCTGCCTCAGCCTTCCGTGTAGCAGGAACTACAGGCATGCGCCACCACATTCGGCTAATTTTTTGAATTATTGTAGAGATGAGGTCTTGCCAAGTTGCACAGGCTGGTCTCAAATCCCTGGGCTCAGGCAATCCTCTCACCTCGGCCTCCAAAGTGCTGGGATTACGGACTTGAGCCACTGTGCCTGGCCACAAATATTTTCAATCCCTGGATGGTTGAATCCACAGATGCGGAACTCACGGAGATAAAGGGTCATCCGTAGTGACTTCGTGATCAGTAGGCTGCACACTTCTTAGGGGCCAGAATTCGGTTTTATTTTATTTTTGTACCTTGGAAAATGTTAAACTCTTGCTATTTTTTTTTTTTGATGAATGAGTACCTGAGAGAACCGTAATAGAGTATACCATAAACTTAGGTTAAGAGCATGCTATAACCCAATAAATATGTAATCGGCTTGTGGACAATAGCACAGCCATTTTAGTTTTCTGCTTTAAAACATAACCTGTAGCTGTTTAAAGTTTCAGTTATGGGAAAAACTGCAAAGCTCTAGTTCAAGCTTTAACCCCTTCCCTTGACCCACTTTCCCCTTAGCAGCAACCAATCAGGTGCCAGGGGAAAATCACCTAAAGTTTCCAAATGTCTCTGCAACTTCACCAGCTAGTATGTCAAGGTCAGCCCAAGTCAAGCTAGCCAAACCTCCACGATTGAGTTGACAACCAGAGGTTACTACCCAATTAAATGATAACAAGACTGGAAAGTCCCCCCCAAACTCCTCCTCCCTTTGTGTAAAGGCATAAAAGGCATCTGCTTAAGGAAGTCAGGGCCTCTGCGTGTACTCCGCTGTGTCGGTGGTCGACAGAGGTCCAGGTTCGAGCTTGCAAATAAAGACCCTCTTGAACTTTCATCGGAATTGGCTCTTGATGGTCTCTCAGATTGAACTTTCAACCACTACATACCTAGATAAGGAGAGACCCAGTGAAGTTGATTTGCTCGAGCTCTAGTGCCCATGTCATATCACTGTGACTTACAGAGTAATGTAAAAGAAGTGCCACTGAAAGATAACAGTAAATATAGAAATGCCTCTCAATTCTAAATCAAGCAATTTACATCTAGAAGAAATCAAATATTCGAATTCTGCTATTTTATAAGACAAATGGAGGAGCAGAGAGGGTAAAAGATCCTCAAGATGAAGCAGAGCTGGGACAATAATGACTCGTGTCCAGGGTTCCTTTGCAGCATTAAAATGTTTTTAATTTTGGTTTAGCTCTTTACAAACCCAGAACAGAATGGATAAGTTTCATGACTTTAGAAAGACTTTCAGAGACAGCGAGTTAAGGTTGGGTCAGCCATTTTTTTATTGAAGTAAATTTTACATAAATAAAACAGACTGTAATCTGCCATAAGAGAAAAAAAGAAACTTGACTATTAACCATTTTAAAGTGTACAATGCAGTGGCATTTGCTGCAGTGGATTTTTTTTGTTCCCTTGTTAAAAAATAAATAATTTCACCTGTGAAGTTCCATTAGACCCTAACCCACTTAAGTTCCAGATAAAGAGCTATTTTCAGAGGGAGGATGGTGTAGAGAGAGAATGTAATCAGTCCTCTCCCATCTCCTTCCATACACACTTCTGGGAGGGAGAGATGTTGAGTTAACCCTTTAATTGACACTTGCCAAAGACAATAAATCACTCCTTCTTTAAGCACACGATTTTACTTTATTTGTTCATTTATTTTGATTAAGAAAAGTAGGTTTCCCTTAACTGTACCCCCACAATATCATAATAAAAAAATTGATTTTAGCCAGGCTCGGTGGCTCAGCCTGTAATCCCGTGCCTTGGGAGGCTGAGGTGAGTAGATTGCCTGAGCCCGCGGGTTCGAGACCCGCCTGGGCAACTTGGTGAGACCTCATCTCTACAATAAATAAAAAATTAGCTGGGCGTGGTAGCACTCGCCTATAATTCTGACTACTCGGAAGGCTGAGGTGGAAGGATTGTCGGAGCCCAACAGGTCGAGGCTGCGGTGGCCGGGAGCAGCCACTGCACTCCAGTCTGGGCGACAGAGTGAGACTCCAACTTGATTAAAAAGAAATGATTAAAAAAAAAAAGAAAAGTAGGTTTATTAAAGGGAAAAGATGTTATAAAAGACATGATGGGCAGGACAGCAGTGAGAGTGTCTGCAGTCTCCAAGCACACTCTTCTATTACAAATGCTTTTGTTTTCTTTTTATTTTGCCTGTTAGTCTGTAAAGAAAAGAAAAAAAAAACTTCCTCTCGGTTTTAGTAACTGGGGCCTGCAAATTAAACTGAAAAATGACAGGTTGATAGGAGAAGTTATGTTTCTTTATTGCCTTAGTTTTCTGTTACTTATGACAGAATATTGAAAACTGGGTAAAGGAAATAAATTTATTTCTTACAGTTACACAAGGTCAGGGGGGTGCATTTAGTGAGCACCTTATTGTTGGTGGGAATTCTCTGCAGTCTCAAGGTGGCACAGGGCATCCATGGCAAGGGGGCTGAGATGCTAACTCAGGTCTCTCTTACTCTTCCTATAAAGCCACCAGCCCCACTCCCATGATCATTTATTAATCTATGAGTAGATTAATCTGTTCATGTCTTCATGACCCAATCGCCTCTTAAAGGCCCCCTCCTCTCAATTCTGCCACGTTGGAAATTCAATTTCAGCATGAGTTTTGGAGGGATCAAATATTAAAACCATAGCACTTATTAATGTTATTATCTATATGTGCACAAAGGATTCACAGGAAAGAAGTAAAACCCGAAGAGGTGGTTAGGCCCAAAGGCTTATATACAATTTTAACAAAGAACAGTAAATTGTGGAGAAGTTACTATGTAACTGGATTCAGTTCTAGTTTCTTGTAGCCTGAAAGCCTAACTTGAGAGATGAGAGTTTGTGGAAGGAAAATAGGTTTTATTCAAGCGGTGGCAACCGGAAGAGATGGTGGACCAATGTCCCAAATACGATCTCAGATTTTCAGTTTTACTGTGGAGATTTGTGGGAAGGAATGGATGTGGGAAGCATGCAGAAGTGGTGAAGGTACACGGTCTACATGTATGTGTTCCAGCGACTACCTTAAGTAATTACCCGACTGGGAGTCTGGCTGGCATCATCCTGACTGCAACCCAGTAGTATGTCAATCATGTATGATGCCCGGTTGGTCCCAAGATTAGCTTCTGGAATATGTTACACAAGAACATAATGAGAGAAGCAAGCTTGGTGGAGTCAGGAGGTGCCAGAGCGGGTGTTAAGGAGGGGAGAAGAGAAAATGGAGGGGGAGTGTCTAAAAATGCACTTTTAATTTCTATATTCTCAATTAAAACTAGACAAAGGAAAGGAGGTTTGGACTCCTGCTGGCGATAAATTGTGAGAAGGCAATAGGAAATATATTAGAGATAAGGATTGTTTATTATGCGAGTCATTCTCCCTTCTCTGGTATGGGAGGGGGGACACCTTTATAAAGGGAAATTTACACCCTGCTTCCAGGCAGAAAGGGAAGGTACCAGAATTCTTCCTGCTGGTGCTGCTTCTTAATTGCCTTCAACTCAAAAATTAAGTGGCAGATTTTGGGTTGAGGTGGCATATTCTGATCTCCGTCAATGCCTTGGGGATTTTATCTTGGGTACAAAAAACAACAGGGGGAGAAAAACCTAGCAGCTTTAATGACAGTTTTGGTGTGACTCATCATCCAACTGAAAAGAGTGGGGGTGGTGACTATTTAGGAACACAGTGTAGGTGGAAGTGGTTGGGTTTATCATTGTCTGACTCTTACCCAGGCTTCACAGTCAAAGTGGGTTTTATGTCTCACTTGAGGCCTGTCCTAAAATCCCAGCCTACTGGGATTTCCTTCCTCAGAAGCTTACTTTTGGGGCTATTCATTTGGTTCAGGCACCAAACCCTGGGTGTTTTAGTGTTGTGTGTGTGTGTTTAATATTTCTTGTTCAGTCTCCACAATTTGACTGATTCTTTGTATCTGAAATTTCTTTGTATTTTTTGAACATCCTTTTCCTTTAATGTGATAAATATGTATAAAAGATATGTTTCAAATCCTTTCCCTGTGTATCAAATTTATCAGACCTGTGTCCCATCTAAAATTTGAATCCACATGGCTTATTCTCTTCAAGAATAAAAATCTAGTAGGAAGGATAAATAATATATGCTTATTTGACAAACACATATAGAACTTCCTAATAGCAGGCATGATGCTAAGTGCTAGGAATGCAGAGGTGAATTGGACAAGGTTCTGACACTCAAGGACTCACAATGTGGTGAAAATTGTCAGCTTCAGCTGATAGTAAGACTCATTCACTAAATTTAACCAAGGGACCTCTAGGAGATATCTGAAATTTGCATTTAGACCAGGGAAGATGTGCTCTTATAAGGCATCCTCACAAAAAAAGGACTAAGAGTTCTCCTAAGATCTTCTCTTGTAACAATTATTTGAGTGATAAAGAACACTAATTACTTGGTGGAAGGGGGTAGAAGTCAATGAAAGTATGATCTAGTTAAGCTATAGGTTAAAATTGTAATCCAAATCACCACTTCGAATCTTATCCAACATGCCCACGATTTCTGGTCATTTCTTTTTTAGCACACAGGAGATCAGACAAATTCCATAATGCTTACCTCTGTACCTCTGGGGAATTTCAAGTACAGTAAGTACAAGTATTGCTGCTTCCAGAAGAAGGGGGTTGAGTAGAAAGGGCAAAACTATACAATTAATTTTCATGATAGAGATCTTGAAGAAGAAACTGGAGGTACTTGGTATGATTTCAGTTTAATTGGAAACACACCCTGAACATTAGACAAAAACAAAATTGTTGGTTTCATCTGAACTCGAGAAGAATTAGAGACTACGGGCTTAATTATGCTGCCCGCCCCCACACTGAACAATAAACACCTATTAACTTCTTCCAGAGTTAACTGAGTCTATTAGACAATATAACCCAGCTCAGTGAATGTGGTAGAACAGGATACTACACATTTCGTGGCTGCTACTGTAGCCTGCATGTGTTGGCAACAGTCTTGTTCTACTTCCTGCTGTTTAATATATATACATATATTTTTGAAATTTCACTGCCATATAATGACTTAGGACTTTTACTTCCTCAGGAAGTCAGTAAGAACATTCACATCTGGTGCTTAATCCAAGCAGAGGATGCTCACTCTGTTATAAGAAATTGAATGGCTTTAGTGACAGTTCACAAATAGTCTGTGTGATGATGGAATTCTGAAAGGAAGTCTAACAGATTTATTTTTCCTCATGAAAATATGCCCCAAACTTAAAAAGAGCACGAAAGTTAACAGACCTGGTATTTTCCTACAAAGTTCTTAAATTAGCTTTTTTTTTTTTTTTAAATACGTTGTGTTAATGTACCCTCAAAGAATTATAAGCACATAAGCTGTGACTGTTTGGAGTTCTTAAACTTTAGACAGGACAGTGTTACAAGGGTGAGATCGATCTGGTAGACACTGGACACTGCTAGGGGAGGGCACGAGGGGGCACGTGGCAACACACTGGGTACCTGGCCCACTATTGGGGAAGAGAGGACCAGTTGGAAGCCCAGACTACACCTGCATGCAACCTATTTATGCAGTAAATCTCCCCTTGTACTCCACAGCTCTAAAATGAAAAATAAGCTGGGCATGGCGGGTTCAAGACCAGCCTGCACAACTTAAGGAGATTTCACCTCTACGATAAATAAAAAAAAAATTAGTCGGGTATGTTGGCGCACACCTGTGATTCCAGCTACTTGGAAGACTGAGGTGGAAGGCTCACCTAAGCCTAGCAGGCCAAGGCTGCAGTGGCCGTGATTATGCCACTGCACTCCAGTCTGGGCAACAGCATGAGACTCTGACTCAATAAATAAATAAATATTTGAAAATAAAAAAAAGAAAGGACCGTGTTAGGTAGAAGATGACTATATGATCTTCCGTGTTAGTACGGAAATAATGTCTTAGAAAGCACGTGTGCTGTGTTATATTAAGTATTCTCTGGTTATTGACAAAAAACAAAGAGAGCTTAAGCAAAAAAGCAAGGGGGTGGAGACACTTCTGGGGGAAGGCAAGAGCAACTCTTGGGACCCAGGGACAAATAGGGCACCAGACCTCGAGAGGGCAGAACCCAGGGCATCTCTGGAGACCTTGTGAGCAAACACACATTCAGAGACTTTCTCCCTAGAGTGCTGCCTCAAATGCTTCTTGGTCATAATGTCCACTTCCTAGAAGACAGAAGTTGATTTTCCCCTCTTTGCTGAGGGGTCACCTTTGGACCAGTGAGCCATGATGACATGGTAGAACCATACAGCAGGAACAAAGATGAGAAGCATCCACTCCTGTGGACACGTTGGGAAGTTCTCGGAGAGCAGGGGGCAGTCCATTGTTGACTACACATAGACTTCAATGTTATAATCATGTATTACCACTAAAGGCAAGCTTTGTTTATTTTCCATAGTTGAGTGACCACCACATTAAATGGTGTGTTCTTTCCTAAAGCTCTGTTTCCCAGAATTAAGTCCTAATGTAGTGGTATGAGTCCGAGGAGCAACCAATGGAAAATATAGGATAAGTCTGGTATTTTGGTATGCAATGTAAGAAATGGGAGAGGCAAGTAAGGTGCAGTCACTACTATGAACATGCAGTCAAAGATAATTTTTTTTTTTCTTTTTTTTAGTCGGGCTCTCACTCAGTCACTTAGGCTGGAGTTCAGTGGCACCATTATGGTCCACCACAGCCATGACCTCCTGGGCTCAGGCAATCCTTCTGTCTCAGCTCCCAAAGTAGCTGGGACTAAGGCACATACTGCCACACCCAGCTAATTTTTTGATTGTTTTGTAGAGATGAGGTCTCACTATGTTGCCCTAGCTAGTCTTGAGCTCCTGGGCTTAAGCAATCCTCCTGCCTTGGCCCCTCAAAGTTCTGTATTATAGGCATGAGCCACCGCACCCGGCAAAGGGCAAATTTCTTATTAGCTTTCTTCTTTTTTTTTCCCAAGTCAGGTTTCACTATGTTGCCCATTGGGCCTCCAACTCCTGGCCTCAAGCGATCCTGCTTCAGTTCCTGAGTAGCTGGAATTACAGGTGCATACTGCTGTGCTTAGCCAAAATAGAATTTATAATTTTTTTAAAAGGGTCTAAAATGTATCATAGGTATTCTATGCCCTGGACATTACAGGCATAGTTCGTTTTATTGTGTGTCACTTAGGGTGCTTCACAGATATTGTGTTTTTTACAAATTGGAGATTTGTGGCAACCCTGCATCAAGCAAGTCTGTTGGTGCCATTTTCCAACTGTATGTGCTCACTTCATGTCTGTGTCACATTTTGGTGATTTTCACAATATTTCAAACTTTTTCATTATTATTACATTTGTTATGGTGATCTGTGATCAGGTGATCTTTGATGTTACTACTGTAATTATTTAGGGGGGGCCATAAACCACACCTGTGTAAGACAGCAAACTTAATTGATAAATGTTGTGTGTTCTGACTGCTCTACTGACCCTCATCTTTCTCCCTCTCCTCGGGCCTCCCTATTCTCTGAGATACAATAATATTGAAATTAGACCCCTTAATAATCTTACAATGGCTTCTAAGTGTTCAAGTGAAGGGAAGAGTTGCAGGACTCACTTTATTTTTTATTTTTTTGAGTTGGAGTCTCACTCTGTCACCCAGACTGAAGTGCAGTGGCTGCTCCTGGCCACTGCAGCCTCGACCTGCTGGGTTCCGGCGATCCTTCCGTCTCAGCCTTCCGAGTAGCTGGAACTACAGGCGCGCGCTACCACACCCGGCTAATTTTTTATTTATTGTAGAGATGAGGTCCCGCCAAGTTGTCCAGGCAGGTCTTGAACCCGCGGGCTCAGGCAATCCACTCACCTCAGCCTCCCAAAGGCACGGGATTACAGGCTGAGCCACCGAGCCTGGCTAGGACTCTCACTTTAAATCACAGACTAGAAATGATTAAATTTAGTGAGGAAGACATGTTGAAAGTCAAGCTAGGTGGAAAGTTAGACTTCTTGTACCAAAGAGTTGGCCAAGTTGTGAATGCAAAGGAAGTGTTCTCAAAGTAAACTAAAAGGGCTACTTCAGTGAACACACAAATGATAAGAAAGAGAAACAGCCTCATTGCTGATATGGAGAAAGTTTGAGTGGTTTGGATAGAAGATTAAAGCAGTCACAACATTTCCTTAAGCCAAATCCTAATCCAGAGCAAGGCTCTAACTTTCTTCAGTTCTATGGAGGCTGAGAGAGGTGAGGACACTGCAGAAGGGAAGTTGGAAGCTAGCAGAGTTTGGTTTTTGAGGCTGAAGGAAAGAAGCCAAGTTCATAACATAAAAGTATTAATACAAGGTTTTTGAAACATCAAGTGCTGATGGAGAAGCTGCAGCAAGTTATTCAGAACTAGTTAAGATCCTTGATGAAGGTGGCTATGCTAAACAAATTTTGAGTGTAGATGAAAGTCTTCTATTAGAAGACGGTGCCATCTAGGACTTTCAAAGCTAGAGAGGAGAAATCAATGCCTGGTTTCAAAGCTTTATAGAACAGACTGACTCTCCTGTTAGAGGCTAGTGCAGCTGGTAACTTCAAGGTGAAGTTAGCGCTCATTTACTATTCTGAAAATCCTAGGGTCCATAAAAATTATGCTAAGTTTGCTCTGTCTGTGCTCTCATAATAGAAAAACAAAGCCTGAATGATAGCACATCTGTTTATAGCATGGTTTACTGAATATTTTAAGCCCATCATTGAAACTTATTGCTCAGAAAAAAAATTTTTTTAAATATTTTTTCTTATTGACAATGCACCTGATCATCCAAGAGCTCTGATGGAGATATACAGGGAGATTAATGTTGTTTTTATGTCTACTAACACAACATTCATTCTGCAGCCCATAGATGGAGTAATTTCAATTTTCAAGTCTTATTATTATTTGTTTCAAGTCAAAAACATTTTTATTGTAATTCATGTATTTTTTTTAGTCGGAGTCTCACTCTGTCGCCCAAGCAATTCTTCCAAGTAGGCTTCCAAGTAGCTGGAACCACCGGCGAACACCACCACACCCGGCTAATTTTTTGATTTGCTGTAGAGACGAGATCTCGCCAAGTTGCCCAGTCTGGTCTGAAACCCCTGGGCTCAGGCAATCTTCTCATCTCCCCCTCCCAAAGTGCTGGGATTACAAGTGTGAGCCACCACACCCAGCATAGTCCACATATTTTATAGAAATTAAATGTAGCAAAGGGTTAGGGTTGTATAACAAAAAAATCCAGGTTTATACACGTTGGTCCACCTCCACCTGGGATCAAGGTCTCCAGACATCAGGTGCAGCAGCTGCACTTGTCCCATGCCTCTCTGCAGACACAGTTCTGGGCACACTTGGCACAGCCCACGGGGCAGCAGGAGCAGAAGCTCTTCTTGAAAGACTTGCATTTGCACTCTTTGCACTTGCAGGAGGCAGCACAGGCGCAGGAGTCGCCAGTAACGCAAGAGCAGTTGGGATCCATGTCGAACCTAACAGAGTCTGGAGTTCCTGGCGAGATGGACAAGGCGGTGGGACACGTGGTAAATTGGTCAAGTCTTATTATTATTTAAGAAATACATAATCTTGCACCTTTGGGAGGTTGAGGTGAGTGGATTGCCCGAGCCCGCGAGTCTGAGACCTGCCTGGGCAGTGAGACCTCATCTCTACAATAAATCAAAAAATCAGCCGGACATGGTAGTGCATGCCTGTAATTCCATCTACTCAGAAGGCTGAGGTGGAAGGATCGCCGGAGCCCAGCAGGTCGAGGCTGCGGTGGCTGGGAGCGGCCACTGCACTCCAGTCTGGGCGACAGAGTGAGACTCCAACTCAAAAAAAAAAAAATACATTTCATAAGACTATACCTGCTATACTGATTCCTCTGGTGGTTCTGGGCAAATTAAGTTGAAAATCTTTTAGAAAGGATTCATTATTTTAGATGTCAATAAGAACATTTATGATTAATGAGAAGAGGCCAACATATCAACATTAATAGGAGTTTGAGTCCAGACACAGTGTCTCCCACCTGTAATCCTAGCACTTTGGAAGGCTGAGGCAGGAGAATTGCTTGAGACCATGAATTTGAGATAAGCCTGGGCAGCAGAGAGAGACTTTGCCCCTAAAAAAATTAGCCAAGCATGGTGGCATGTGCCTGTAGTCTCAGCTACTCAGGAGGCTGAGGTAGAAGGATTACTTGAGCCCAGGGGGTTGAGGCCATGAAGAGCCACGATCGTGCCACTGTACCCTAGCCTGGGCAACAGAGTGAGACTCAGACTCAAAAAAAAAAAAAAGAGTTTGGAAGAAGTAGATTCCAATCCTCATGGTTGACTTTGAGGGGCTCAAGATTTCAGTGAAGAAGTAACTCCAGATGTGTAAGAAATATCAAGACAAATTAGCTGGACATGGTAGCGCATGCCTGTAGTTCCAGCTACTTGGAAGACTGAGGCGGAAGAATCGCTGAAGCCCAGCAGGTCGAGACTGTGGTGCCCCTGAGTGGCCACTGCACTCCAGTCTGGGTGACAGAGTGGGACTCCAACTCAAAAAAAAAAAA
>NW_007253887.1:155688-156144 GCF_000164805.1 Carlito syrichta
ATCCACTCACCTCAGCCTCCCAAGGCGCGGGATTACAGGCTGAGCCAACGAACCCGGCTGTTGTCGTATTTTCAGAAATTGCCACAGCCACCCCAACCTTCAACAACCACCACCCTGATCATACAGCAGCCATTAACATCAAGGCAAGACCCTCCACCAGCAAAAAGATTAGGACTCACTGAAGGCTAAGATTATCATTAGTATGTTTGAGTAGTAAAGTACTTTTAAATTAAGGTATCTACATTATTTTATCTTATTTTTATATTTTTTGTTTTATTTTATTTTATTTTTTGAGTTGGAGTCTCACTCTTGTCACCCAGGTTAGAGTGCTGTGGCATGCTCATGGCCACCACAGCCTTGACCTGCTGGGCTCAGGCGATCCTTCCTTTTCAGCCTCCCAAGTAGCTGGAACTACAGACGCACACCACCATGTCCGGCTTATTTTTTTTTTTTTTT
>NW_007253887.1:156164-171436 GCF_000164805.1 Carlito syrichta
AAAAAAAAAAAAAAAAAAAAAGCAAGACAGCTGGAATTAGAAGTGAAGCCCGAAGCTGTGATTGAATTGCTGCTCTCTCGTGATCAAAACTGAACAGAGAAAGAGTTGTTTCTTATGGATGAGCAAAGAAGTTTCTTGAGATGAAACCTACCCTTGGTGAAGATGCTATAAACATTGCTGAAATGACAACAAAAAATTTAGAATATTGCATAAGCTTAGTTGATAAAACAGGGCAGGGGTTGAGAGGATTTACGACCAATTCTGAAAGAAATTCTAATGTGAGTAAAATGCTATCAAACAATATCATGTGCTGCAGAGAAAACTTTTGTGCAAGGATGAGTTCATCAATGCGACAAACTTCATTGTTGTCGTTTTTTTGTTTGTTTGTTTTTTTTTTTTTGAGTTGAAGTCTCACTCTGTAGCCCAGAGTGGAGTGCAGTGGCCGCTCCCGGCCACCGCAGCCTCGACCTGCTGGGCTCCGGCGATCCTTCCACCTCAGCCTTCCGAGTAGCCAGAATTACAGGCATGCGCTACCACGCCTGGCTAATTTTTTTATTTATTGTAGAAATGAGGTCTCGCCTGCCCAGGCGGGTCTCGAACCCGCGGGCTCAGGCAATCCACTCACCTCAGCCTCCCAAAGGCGCGGGATTACAGGCTGAGCCACCGAGCCCGGCTCCGGCTTATTTTTATATTTTTTAAAAACTTATTTTATTTTAAAGATGTGGGGTACAATTCAAGATTTGGTATACAAGTGGTCATCATACAGGTAAAGTTTAGGCCTCCCTTTGGTCCCCACTTTGCCTGGTTTGAGAGCAGGTACACTTTATTCATGTTATGTGCCTCCCCCCGCCCTGGCAGTTTCCAGCTACTGCCAATTCCTTTCTTATAATATCATGGTAAATGTTCAGGGTTCGCTTACAAGTGAAATATATGGTACTCAGTTCTTTGTTTTCGTGATAAATCACGGAGGATTATAGACTCTAAATCCAGCTAAGTTCCTGTGAAATCTATGCACATTTTTTTAGATATAATGTTATTGCACACTTAATAGACTACATAACCCTGGGAAACTAAAAAGTCATGTGACTTGCTTTATTGCAGTGGTCTGGAGCCGAACCCCCAGTATCTCTCAGGCATTCCTGTACGTGGCTTCTAGTCCTAAATGTGTGTATGTGTGCAGATACATGCACATCTATTTTGATATCTCTTTGATATCCAAAAATTATGCTACCTACAATTTATGTAAATATGGAGATGGGAAACCATAATTAACAATATCTTTGTTCTGTACATGTGAATATAGTTGTTGTAGTCACTATATAAGTAGCCTGTCCTTGTTTGAAGTCTCACTTGTTTGTCTCACACAAATCTCTTGTCTATTTCTTCTATTTTTTTTTTTTTTGAGGTCTCACTCTGTCACCCAGGCTGGAGTGTAGTGATCCAATCATGGCTCACTGCAGTTGACCTCCTGGTCTCAGTCAATCCTTCCACGTCAGCCTCCAGAGTAGCTGGGACTATAGTTGCATGCCACCACACCCAGCTGATTTTTTTTTTTTTTTTTTTCTTTTTGTGGACTGGTCTCTAACTCCTGGTTCAAGCAATTCTCCCACTTTGGCCTCCCAAAGTGCTGGAAGAACAGGTGTGAACCACTGTTCCTGGTTTTAAGTCTATTAATAGTTACGGTAGCTGTAGTATATATTGGACATTGAATGCAAGACCTGAGATGGAAAGATTGCAAAACTGCTTTTCTAGAAATCCAGAACTCAGCATGCCTGCAGTGACCCCTGAGGCCAACACTTCATCACCAGGAAGGGGATCGCTTCAGTCCCTCTCCATCTTCAGTTTCTGGTTTTGTCAGAAGTTCTGAAATGTAGGTCAAACATGTACAAATTAGCTTCCTGTCTAGTTCATGAAATATCTTTATTTCTAGAGGAGCACAGAAGCAAATATTTCTCCCTTCTCCATAACTTGATTTATATGGGAATCCTGGAAATCCTCACTCCAGTCTGCAACAAACATTTACCATGTTATACGAATAAAGGAAGATGTCATCTCTTGAACTATTTATCTCTCTCATTCGATCAGCTGGGATTTTTTTTTTTTTTTTAGTATTATTATTTTATTTATTTATTTTTTAAAATAATTAATCAGTATTTTTTATTATGGTTTTGTAAGAACCTGGAAACAACCATGCTGCCCATCAAAAGAGGACTGGATTAAAAAAATGGGATTTTTTTTTAACAGCTGGGTAAAAAACAAACTCCTGCAGGCTATTTTCCTTTATTCTATTGTTTAGGAACAGGCACCAATCTTGTTCCCTCTGTCAACCTCAGCCCACAGACCGTGAAAACATATAACACATTAGTCACTCAATTTACACTGTTGAAGGAAAATAAAACACCAAACCAAGAAAAAAAAGAAAAGAAAAGAAAAAAGAAAGAAAGAAAGAAAAAGAAAAAATCTAAACCAAACTCCAGGATCCTTAGATCATCAGATTTTTCCAAATAAAATTAATGAGTTTGTATCTCAACTGCCCAACTAAAATTTTAGAAACCTAGGGTATTTTACCTCCAAAGAAAGAGACCTGTGCTTTCCTTGGAACCTGCAGCATTCAGGGGGAAGCTGTCAAGGGTTTTTATCTGCACTAAAACTCCCAGGATCCCTGAAGAATCCATGGTCATTTCTCTTGCAGGCTTTATTTCTGCCCTCGGTTCTTGTATTAGTCCAGGAAGCATACAAAGAACTATGGTTGACAATCAAGTAGGCCTGGGCCCCAGTAGCCCCTCGGACCCTTTATTTGAGAGACTGTGTCTGAGCTGTGTCCTCATTTGCTTCTTCTTTAAGCTGCAAATAGCAGTATTTTGTTTCCAGGACTGTGGCCGGGTAATAAGCAGAGCTGTAGCATGGAGCACAGTGGCAGTGATAATTCTGCAAGTGATAATGGCTGCTGGTGATGACCCTGCTTTCCACTTCTAATAACACTTCTAGCCCCTGGAGGCTGGGTATGGTGGCTCACAACTGTAATTCCAGCACTTTGGGAGGCTGAGATGAGAGGATTACTTGATCCCAGGAGTTCCAGATCAGTCTGGGCAACATAGCCCGACCTCATCTCTACAAAAGAATTAAAAAAAAATCAGCCAGACATGGTGGCGCATGCCTGTAGTCCTAGCTACTCAGGAGGCAGAGGCAGGAGGATCGCCTGAGCCCAGGAGATTGATACTGCAGTGAGCCATGATTGTGCCACTACACTCCAGTCTGGGTGACAGAGTGAGACCTTGATTCAAAAAATAAAATGGAAGGAAGGAAGGAAGGAAGGAAGGAAGGAAGGAAGGAAGGAAGGAAGGAAGGAAGGAAGGAAGGAAGGAAGGAAGGAAGGAAGGAAGGAAGGAAGGAAAAGAAAAAATTCCTGTGAATCCTGGTGGAAAAGAAAGTACACTAAGTGCCTTCTGAGAAATTTTCACAGCAGTTCTCTCTTGTTTCACACAATCCTGAGACTTTTTTTTTTTTTTAAAGAAGATAGTAGAGGGAGAAAGAGTATCCTCCTCTGGCACTTTTCTATATGTGTTGTGGTAAAGAGAAATTCCTTGAAATGGGTTATGGCCTGGAGATATTGGACTTGTGCTAACCAGATGCTTCGGAGGGGTCTGAGCCTGTAGGAGTCAGGGGACTTGATTTCTTCTGAGAAACAGCCTTATTTTTTATTTACTCACATACAGTGTGAATAATTCTCATTTCCATGCCAAATGTTGATAGGATTGAAGGCCTTTAGGGAACCTGTATGCACAGCTTTGTAGACTGGTATAAGCATTCTGGAGAGCAGTCAGTTACTTAGTCACCATGAATGTCTCTGTACTCCATGATCCAGCAGTTATCCCTCAGGTTCATAGAGGACATGCTCCAGGGTGCTCATCATGGTAGAGTATGTGGAGGCAGAGAACTGGTGCAGTCCAGGTGCCCATCACTGAGACTAGGTAATCTAGGCATGGGAGATGCCCACCATTAATTCATATGTTACAGACCAGATATACATAGAGCTGTAGGGTGGATCTCAAAGCCCATGCTAAGGGAATAAGGGGGGAAACAGAATAAGATCCATAACACAACATCACACACACAAAAAAAATTCATGAGCTCAAAAATATATATTTTACAAGAACACATAAAATGATATATCAAAACTGTTGCCTATGGGGTTTGGAAATGGAAGTGGGGAATGGAGTTAAAAGAAAATGAATGAATGAAGGATTGAATGAATGATAAGAGCTGGGGTCCTGTGTGGAAAAGTTGGGAATATGATTGACTCGGCCCTTTCCTTTTGTAGTCCTAAAAAATAATCTTTTCTGTGTGTGTGACTTTTAAGATTGGTAAGTACTGTTTTGGGCAATGCAAATAGTTTCTTGGAAGCCATAAAAAATTAGCAATTAATAGTAACTCAGCAAAAGTTAAATGTCAGACTAGGTCCTGGTGCAGTGGCTCATACCTGTAATCCCCACACTTTGGGAGGCCAAGGCAGGAGAATTGCTTGAGTCCAGGAGGGCAACGCTGTGGTGAGACACGTTCATGCCACTGTACTCCAGCATGAGTGACAGAGTAAGACCTTGACACACAAAAAAAGTTAAATGTCAAACTATGAAGAGAAAAAAATGTGTTTATAAGATGTTCCTATAATAATTATGAAAGAATGATTTGCAAAGAGAGGACATTACTTCGAATTAGGATGTTAAACAAACTACTATTTGTTTCTCCTCATAATACTTTGACACTGTGTGTCCAATGATTCAATTCCATTCAGACACTCACTCCCTGGACTTGGCACAGACCCCACAGGTTAAGGGCTCAGTCCCACCGGACCGCCCTCACTTCAGATGCCAAATGCAAGCCCAGGCCACCAACACTTCTGATTCAACAGCTATAAATCATGGGTTTCCATGACCTCTCCTTGAGTTCTGCTGGAATGGCTCACAGAACTCAAGGAAAACAACTTACTTACTGATGTAGATTGAATGTTTGTATGCTCCCAAAATTCATATGTTGAAATTGTAACCCCCAAGGTGATGGTATTAGGAAATGGGGACATCAGGAGGTGATTAGGCCATGAGGGAAAAGCCCTCACAAATGAGATTAATGCTGTTATAGGAGAGACCCCAGAGGCTTCATTATCCCTTCCACCATGTGTGGAAATGTCAAAAAGACAGCCATCTGTGAACTAGAAAGCAGGCCCTCACCAGACACAGAATTTGCCAGCATCTTGATCTTGGACTTCCCAGTTCTAGAATCATGAGGAATAAATTTCTGTTATTTATAGGTCACCCAGTCTATGGCATTTTTGTTGCAGCAGACTGAATTGGCGAAGACACTTGTACTGGTTTATTACAAAAGATATTGTAAAAGATACAAGTGAACAGTCAATTGAAGAGGAGTGTATACAGGGTGAGGCCAGGAAAGGTCCTAAGCACAAGATCTTCCCTGTGGGGTAGACATGCACCACTCTTTGGACACATGTATACTTTCACCAACCTGGAAGCTCTCCAAACCTCATTGCATAGGGTTTTTATAAAGGCTCCATTACACACTGGGCAAGGTGGCTCAAGCCTGTAATCTCAGCAGGCTGAGAGGCTGAGGCTGAGGCTGGAGGATTGCTTGAGCCCAAGAGTTCCAGACCAGCCTAGGCAACAAAGCAAGACCTCGTCTCTACAAAAAATAGAAAAATTACCTGAGTGTGGTTATATGTACCTGGAGTCCCAGCTACTTGGGAGGCTGAGGCAGTAGGATTGCTTGAACCTAGGAGTTCGAGGCTATGGTGAGCTGCGATTGTGCCACTGCACTCTGGTAACAGAGTGAAAGTCTGTCCTCAAAAATAAAGACTCCATTACATAAGCATGACTGATTAAATCATTGGCCACTGATGCTTAACTCCATCTCCAGTGCCTCTCTTTTCCCTAGAGAAGAGGAGGCTGAAAGTTCCAACACTCTAATTACATAGCTGATTCCTCTGGCAGCCAGCCCTCATCCTGAAGTTGTCAAGGACCCACCAAGAGTCACCTCATTAGCATGAACTCAGGTATGATTGAAAGGGGCTTATTAAAAATAACAAAGATGCTTCTTTCACCCCTGCCAATCTGGGAATTACAAAACTTTTAGAAGCTCTGTGACAGAAATAAGGATGAAAATCAAATATATAATTCTTATATTATAATATCACAGCTAGGTATGTGACATTAATAATTATAAGGAAATACCTTCTTTGAGTTCATTAGTTGGTCTAGGAAGGAGACATGAGTATAGTAGGGAGAGTATTTTCCCTTAATCCATAGTATTTTGCCTGGCTCACCCCTGTCAACAATGAGGGCTATGTTAGCACTTCAGATTTTCACCCCTTATCCCTGCCTGATCAAAAACATCTGAGAACTATGTCTACAATCACTATTTTGAAATCAACTGATTTGTCTTGAAGATGACTTTCCAGCTGAAGGCTAGGAAAGGAGGAGTATGTTATTTGGACTGAACCTTGAGAGATTGGTAGGATTTGGGCATGTGCTGATAAGTAGAAAGGACATTCCAGGGTGTAGGGAACAGCATGATTAATGGCATGGGCATAGGAACGCACAAGACAAACACAGGAGCCCATAGAGAAATGAAGAAACAGTCCAGTGCAGCTGTGGCATTCAGCTGGCCTGAGCTCTGAGGCAGCTCAGACACATCCATCTGAAGCTGCATCAGTGCTGTGAGCTTTCAAGCGTGCTGTCTTATGAGTGGGCCTGCAGTCAGCAGCTTCTAATTTGAACCTCATAGATTAAAAAAAAAAAGTCAATTACGCCAAGTGCAGCTTCATTTTCACTTGATAATTCTTAACTTCCCTCTGCAGTGCTGCCAGTTTCTAGGTAAGAATGTCCATCTCCCCTAGGTTCTTGTAATTTGTTTCCTCCTTTCCTTTTCAATGATGAATCTCTGATGTAGTCCAAACCTTGGGACATTTGTGTTTCTATTGTCCCTGATATTCACATCTAACATGTTGTGAAAGGGAAGGGACTAGTTGCTTATTAGACAAAGGAAACAATTTCTTGGTTCTTGAAAAGTAGCAATATTTAGCACTGGGTACCAAATGTTTCAAAGTGAAAATCCTAAACAAAAAATTTCTAAACAGCTTTGTTGTGACACATAACTCATGCATCATAAAATTCACCCACTTGTATAATTTAATGGCTTTTGGTATATACAATTATTAATTTTTAGACATTGTGGTAAAATATATGTAACAAAATTTGCCATCTTCATCATTTTTCAGTGTACAATTCAGTGGCATTACTTACATTCACGATGTTGTGCAACCACCAAACATTTTCATCACCCAAACAAAACACTTTGGAATATTGCACCTATGGCCAGGTGTGATGGCTCATGCCTATAATCCCAGGATTTTGAGAGTCTGAGGTGAGAGGACTGCCTGAGCCTACGAGTTCAAGACCAGCCTGGCAACTTGGGGGAACCTCATCTCTACAATAAATCAAAAAATTAGCCGAGCATAGTGGCACGTGCCTGTAGTTCCAGCTACTTGGAACTACATCTGAGCCCAGCACGTTGAGGCTGTGGTGGCTGGGAGCATGCCACTGCCCTCCAGCCTGGGTGACAGAGTGAGACTCCAACTCAAAAAAAGAAAAAGAATATTGCACTCATACTTTTTCTTTTTTTTTTTTGCTCATTATGGAACGCTTCACAAATTTGCATGTCATCCTTGCACAGGGGATATGCTAATGTCTGTGTCGTTCCAATATATGTGCTGCCTATGTGAACACTATAATTAGGTTTAGACTAAAAGAGTTTTGTTTGTAAAAGAGGGTATTTATTATTATCACCTTTCCGGTGGCTCCTAATCCCAGGTGTTTTTATAACCTCCACTGCCTATTGGTAGCCATAGTATTTTGTTTGTTTGTTTGTTTGTTTTAGTTGAGGATTGGAGTGTAGTAGTACGTTGATAGCCACTGCAGCCTTGACCTGCTGGGCTCAGCTGATCTTTCTGCCTCAGCCTCTGGAATCGCTGAGACTACAGGAGTATGCAACCACGCTTGGCTACCACACTTGGCTAATTTATTGTAGAAACGAGGTCTTGCCAAATTGCCAAGGCTGGTCTCGAACCTGTGAGCTCAGGCAATCCTCTTGCCTCCACCTCCCAAAGTGGCAAGGTAACTTAGCCCTCATCTCAACAATAAATCAAAAAATTAGCCAGGCATAATGGCGCACGCCTACAGTTCCAGGTACTTGGAAGGCTGAGGTGGAAAGATCACCTGAGCCCAGCAGGTCGAGGCTGCAGTGGCCAGGAGCATTTCACTGCACTCCAGCCTGGGCAACAGAGTGAGACTCCAACTCAGAAAAAAACAAAAAAACAAAAACCAAGTAATAGCTGAGACCACAGGTGCTAATTTTTTGGTTTTTTGTAGAGATGAGATCTCGCTATGTTGCTCAGGTGGTCTCAAACTCCTGGGTTCAAGCAGTCCTCCTGCCTTGGCCTCCCAAAGTGCTGGGATTACAGGCATGAGCCACCACGACTTCCCAGAGCCACAGCCTTTTACCTGCACTCTCCTTTCTGTTCTACTCCTCACCGAGCCCAAAGGAGGGGCAGTTGGAGATTCTTCTCCTCTGGAGATCTCAGAGGCAGAAGAAATGGCACCAGGCACACTGGCCTGAGGCCTTCAGATACAAGCCCTGCAAGTTGTACAAGAGTTTGGGGGCCTGGACCTAGATAAGGGATATGGTTTCCTCCTACTATTTCCCCACTGTTGGTGAATAATACATTTCCCCCATATGCCCTTCTAGACACACCTCCCTAGCTGACACTAAGGAAAAATACATACACATATCTCTTCATCAGTGATGTCTTTTGTGGGTAGTATATAGCTTATAAGAGAGACTATGCTCTATGCCTGTGTTCTTCTCTTTTCGATTCTTTCCAAGTCATTATTACAGAGGCTCTGTGTCCTTTAGGGTCCTGCATTACAAGCAACAGAAACTGATACTGGCTTAAGCAGAAAAGGCAAGCACTCAAAACATACTGGGTAGCTTGCAGAATCACGGGAAGGCAAGAGGGCCAAGGTCAAAGAGGCTACCTACTGGGATCCCGGAACTTGTCTGGACTGGTCATTGCTGCTGCCAAAGAGCTGACTCTACAAGTGCCACCCTCACTGATGCTGCACATGGGATGATGCTGTTGTCCCCACTGCCTTTTGAAACTGGTTGTTGCTACCAGAATGGGTTCACTGCTCTTCCGTTGCTATAGGTGACAGGCTTTTGAATCAAAATCTGGAAGTAGTACATCTGATTGCTCAAGCCTAGCTGGCTTTTTAGCAACTAGAGTGGGAGGGGGACCCTGCCTCTTACTGAGACTCAAATGGTGAGAAATTCCTTAAGCATAGGAAGATAGTTCCTAGGGTGAAAAGCCAAAAAAATTACAAATGTCTTCTACAGGTAGGAAGCATCTGGTGTTCTGTACAGATCTGGGTCACAGCTTAATTTCATCCAATTTAGAAAAATATTCTAAACTAAAGTTGTTGACCTCCCTTCCTGTCTGTTATTAAAATAAAAAGACACACTTGGGCAATTTCTTTTTAGCACGTTCTTCTAGTAAGATTTTTAAAAGTCTGACATCACAACCCCATAGTTTTTTATAATTTTTTTTCTTTTCTAAGTTTACATTGTTGCATTTGAAATGTAAATGTGGAGGGAGTCTTTTCATAGTAAGCTTAACCACAGCTTATCTCCAAGATTCTAATCGGATTCATATTCTAAGCCAATATTTACAGTTTTGTGATTTTCTAAGTTTATTTCCTATTGCCTTTCCACTTTTAAACTGGCACTTTTACATTTTTAAAAAGTATGTGGCTTATATTACTACAAGATATAAAAAGAAAAAAATAAGTCAGAATAAGAAAGAGGTATAGGAAAAAAAGAATTTTTTTTTTTATTTTTTTGAGTTGGAGTCTCACTCTGTCGCCCAGACTGGAGTGCAGTGGCCGCTCCCGGCCACCACAGCGTCCACCTGCTGGGCTCCAGCAATCCTTCCGCCTCAGCCTTCCAAGTAGCAGGAACTACAGGAGTGCGCTACCACGCCCAGCTAATTTTTTTGATTTATTGTAGAGATGAGGTCTCGCCTGCCCAGGCGGGTCTCGAACCTGCGGGCTCAGGCAATCCACTTACCTCAGCCTCCCAAAGGCACGGGATTACAGGCTGAGCCACCGAGCCCGGCTAGAAAAAAAAGAATTTTTAAAAAAACTGAATCCTAGGTTAATGAATGAATTTTTGTTTGTGAAACAAACGTAAGTTTATCCACATAGGAGAATCATATTTCTTGTCTGTTGTTAGTTAGTTTGTATTTGTTTACTCTTTAGAAGTTTCACTCTGCTTATTCTGTGAAATCTCAAAATCTTGGTCTACTTTGATGGCAACCTATTTGTCTTACATCTTTTTGATAAGTAAAGACATCTGAGCCGTCACTACTGTTTCATGTTAAATGTTCCCTCCTACCGTTTCCTGTGGCTTTATAGTAAAAATATACTACATTTACTGAATGATTTTTACCTCCCGTTTCTTTCCCCAAAGCCCTAAATGAAATTGATGAGAGATATTCAGTGTAGGAATTAGGTGTCTGTCGACCATTAGACAACTGTCTATGACAAAACAGATTAGATTCCAGACCTACCAATTTTCCAGCATAGAGAAGAAAAGATGTTTAAGGTAAGGTAAACGGGGATCAGTGAAAGAGAGCATTGTCAGGAGAGGGAGGAGTTAATTTGTGTAATCTCCTTTCAAATTTTAGAAATTCATAACTCAGGGTGCTCTTGAAGCCTGCCTCTTCCTAGGAAGGCAGCAAAGTCTTTGGCCTCCTAAGCTAGAAGATGCAGGAAGAAGCTATGTGGGCAGCAAGGGGAGGCCAGCCAGATGGTGGAGGGATAGAGGCGAGGGTGGGGCTGGCATGAGGGTGAGAGTGCTAATTAGCTTTTCTTGCCATGCTAGGCACCAGCGACAAACAGATGGCTGTACCCTAAACGCCACCTTTTTTGTGTCCAGCAGGCAGTAGTGACTGATCTTGTGATCATGCAGAAAGGATGCATTTGTTTGTTTGTTTGTTTATTGTTTGGTCTTCAAAATGTGGATGTGGTGTAGGTACATACAAGGAGAAAAATATAGATTTAAATATTATGTGTATCTAAGAAAGATAGATCTTATCTCCTTCCAGCTTTTGCAATTACTAGGTCCCACTTATATTTTGGCAACATCAACAGAATGTAATTTATTCTTTTTTTTTTTTTTTGAAACGGGGTCTTGCTGTCACTCAAAACTGTAGGACAGTGGTGTGATCATAGCTCACTGCAGCCTCAAACTCTTGGGCTCAGGCAATCCTATCACCTCAGTTTCCTGAGTAGCAAGGACTACAGATGCATGCCACCATGCCAGGCTTTTCTTTTTTTTGGTAGAGACAGGGTCTGGCTATGTTGCCCAGGCTGCTCTCAAACTCCTGGGCTCAAGTGAACATCCCACTTTGGCTTCCCAAAGTGCTGGGATTATAGGTATGAGCCACTATGCCCAGCCCAATGAATTCTTTCGATTACGAAAATCAATCTAAACAACCGAGGGTGCCAACAAAGTGTATAAGCATTTTAAGAAAGGAAAAAAAAGTATTGAAATTCTAATACTCAACATATACTGATAGGAAAAGATGAATACAAGTCACATTTGACTTCTGCAATTACAAGAGGTGCTCAAAGTGGTTGCCATCAGCGTCCAGACACTTCTGATTATGGTGAACTGAAAGTAATACATAGATAACATCTCTTACAATGTGTATGCATTTTGGGGCACCCCCAGTATATTATGCAGCCATAAAGAACAAAATCAGCTGGGCTCGGTGGCTCAGCCTGTAATCCCGTGCCTTGGGTGGCTGAGGTGAGTGGATTGCCTGAGCCCGCGGGTTCGAGACCCGCCTGGGCAACTTGATGAGACCTCATCTCTACAATAAATCAAAAAATTAGCCAGGCGTGGTAGCGCGTGCCTGTAGTTCCAGCTACTTGGAAGGCTGAGGCGGAAGGATCGCTGAGCCCAGCAGGTCGAGGCTGCTGTAGCCAGGAGTGGTCACTGCACTCCAGTCTGGGCGAAAGAGTGAGACTCCAACTCAAAAAAAAAAAAAAAAAAAAAGAACAAAATCATGGCCTTTGCAGCAACATAGATATAGCTGAAGACCATCATACTAAGTGAACTATTACAGAAACAAAGAACTGAATATCTCATATTCTCACTCATGAGTGGGCCCTGATCACTGATCACATGAACACAAGGACAGCATCAGCAGACACTGGACAATATTAGGAGAGGGAGGAAGGAGAGAGGGAGGGGAGCATGTGGTAATACACTGGGTACCTGGTCCACTTTCGGGGGAGAGAGCCAGCTAGAAGGCCAGATTTCACCTGCATGCAACTTACTTATGTAGTAAATCCTCACTTGTACCCTGCAACTGTAAAAGAAAATAAAGTAAATCTAAACTAATCAAACTGTGTCTAGATACGTATCAAATAATTACTAATGGATACAACTGGCTATAAAATCTCAACTCAGGCCGGTTGTGATAGTCATGCCTGTAATCCTAGCACTTTGGGAGCCTAAAGCAGAAGGATTGCTTGAGCCCAGGAGTTGGAGACCAGCCTGGGCAACATAGCAAAACCTTGTCTCTCCAAAAAAAAAAAAAAAAAAATTAACCGGGATTGGTGGTGCATCCCTGTAGTCCCAGCTACTCAGGAGGTTGGGATAGAAGGATTACCTAAGCCCAGGAGGCCAAAGCCGCAGTGAGCCATGATTGTGCCACTGCACTCCAGCATGGGTGACAGAGTGGAGAACCTGACTCAAAACGTGAAAGAAAGAGAGACAGAGAAAGAGAAGGGGGAGGGGGAGAAGGAGGAGGGGGAGGAAAGAAGGAAGAAAGAAATCTGAGCCATAGTCTCTTGTGATTGGAGAGAGGTTGGTTTACTAACACAGGACTTTCCTTGCACACCCTGTCACTTTCTTTGGTGTGGAGACTGTCTTGATCATTTTAACTTCTCTGCAGCTGGTTATAGTGGTATTCATTGAAAGTTTGTTAAATTGACTCAAGTTAGCCGGGCTCGGTGGCTCAGCCTGTAATCCTGTGCCTTTGGGAGGCTGAGGTGAGTGGATTGCCTGAGCCCGCGGGTTCGAGACGCGCCTGGGCAACTTGGTGTAGACCTCATCTCTACAATAAATCAAAAAATTAGCCGGGCGTGGTAGCGCGCGCCTGTAGCTCCAGTTACTTGGAAGGCTGAGGCGGAAGGATTGCCGAAGCCCAGCGGGCCGAGACTGCGGTGGCCGGGAGCAGTCACTGCACTCCAGTCTGGGCGACAGAGTGAGACTCCAACTCAAAAAAATAAAAAAATTGACTCAAGTTATAGTAAGTCAATCACTACATGTACTATTCGATATTTGTGTAAATGCTGACTCCACGCCAAGATAAACGTTAGTGAGCATAAGAAAGTAAAATAGTTAACATTTTGAAGGTGCATTGTGTAACAGGCACTGATCTTTTTCAGTATTAATATAATGTTTTATGGGCTAAGTTAACGAGTTTCTTTTAAAATTGGGAAGCAAAAATCCTAATATCTATTTTGGTAGAGGAAAAGAAAGGAATAAATATTTACTGAGCACTGCCTGTGTGCCAGATATACTTTACATATATTAACACATTTAATTCTTTCAACATCGCTATAAGGTAGTTCTTTCTCTGCTTTTTTCAGATGAAAAAACGAAGATTCACAGATGTTAAGTAACTTACTAGAGTTCACATAGGGAGTGACTGAGCAGGGTTCACACGTGGGTATGCCTGGTCGTCTTGCCTATGTTGCCCTGGCCCCCAATACCTCCATGGTTTCCTCAAATACTCTCAGTTTTATTTGTTTAGTGATTGATCAGATCAGCCCACTCTACTTCCAAAGTGTTCTCCACACTTTTTCTTACCCTCAGCCCAAAGGGCAGAAAGAAATCTGGCACCTAGATTTTTAACTGCTTAACTCTCCAACATTTAAGTCATTTTTGAACCCTTAAAAGAAAAAAGGAGGTGGGTATGGTGGCTCACGCCAGTGCTTTGGGAAGTCTTGGCTGGGGGATCGCCTGAGCCTTGGAGTTGGAGACCAGCCTGGGCAAAACAGTGAGATCCCATTTCTACAAAAAATAAAATTAAAAAATTAGCTAGGCATGGTGCCATGTGCCTGTAGTTCTAGCTACTCTGGAGGCAGAGGCAGGAGGTTTCCTTGAGTCTAGGAGTTTGAAGGTTGCTGTGAGCCGTGATCATGTTACTGCACTTCAGCATGGGTGACCTAGTCTCTTAAAAAAAATGGCCGGCCGGGCATGGTGACTCAAGCCTATAATCCCAGCACTTTGGGAGGCTGAGGCAAGAGGATTGCTGGAGCCTGAGGGTTTGAGACCAGCCTGGGCAACCTCATCTCTACAATAAATCGAAAAATTAGCTGGGTGTGGTAATGCGTGCCTGTAGTTCCAGCTACTTGGAAGGCTGAGGTGGAAGGATCCCTGGAGCCCAGCAGATCGACAATGGGGTGACTGTGTGTGCCACTGCACTCCAGCCTGGGCGACAGAGTGAGACACCAACACACACACACACATATACACAAATGCAAAGGGAAGTGAAATGGTGTATTGCTCCTGATCTAGCATAGAGCATTGATTCTGTTCCTAATGTCATCGTCTGTGTTCTTTTGTTTGTTTTTTGTTGCTTTTTTTTTTTTTTTGAGTTGGAGTCTCACTCTGTCACCCAGACTGGAGTGCAGTCGCCCACTCCCTGCCACCGCAGCCTCAACCTGCTGGGATCCCGCGATCCTTCCGCCTCAGCCTTCCAGGTAGCTGGAATTACAGGTGCGCTCTACCATGCCCAGCTAATTTTTTATTTATTGTAGAGATGAGGTCTTGCCAAGTTGCCCAGGTTAGTCTCGAACCTACGGGTTCTGGCAATCCACTCACCTCAGCCTCCCAAAGCGTTGGGATTACAGGCTGAGCCATCGAGCCCGGCTCTGTCTGTGTTCTTATGCCCACTGCATAGAGAACCATTTCACTGAGACAGCAGCCATTACAATAAAGAAAGAGTTTAATTATTGCAGGACAGCCTAATAGAAGACAGAAGATATTTCTCAGATTTGCCTCCCTGAGAATTTTTAGTCTTGGGTTTTTAAAGGTAATTTGTTAGGCAGAGGGCTGGGGCACTACTGATT
>NW_007253887.1:171555-189016 GCF_000164805.1 Carlito syrichta
GGGGGGATGACGTCTAGGGGTGTTGTGCAGAGCTGTGGGAGTTGGACTTGCCCAATCAGCTCCTTAGCATGTATCACGGATCCAGGTAGGCCAGTTGGTCCAGCAAGATGCAAAGTCTGAAAAAAAAAAAAATTTTTTTTAAAAATAATAATAAAGGGAAATATCTCCAAGAGGTTTGACAATAGCAATTGGGGAAGTTACAAATCTTTTGACCCCCAGTAACCTGACTCTCGGGCAGTAAGCCATCATAGAGAAGCAAACTAGGGAACAATGACTGGTTACCATTGACCTCTGCCTATAGCTCTATGGAAAGGTGTGCAGGAGGCCGATCAAACTCCTGGATAACATCAAGGAGGTTCGCAGTACCCAAGGGTCATCGTTTAAGGGAAATAAATTTATCAGTCAGCTTTCCCTGGGAGCCAGGACATGAAAATAATCAGTTATTAGTGATTTCTCTCTCTTTGTTTGTTTGTTTATAGAGCTGAGGTCTTGCTGTGTTGCCCAGACTGGTCTCAAACTCCTGGACTCAAGCGATCCTCCCTCCTTGGCCTCCCAAAGTGCTGGGATTAGAGGCATGAGCCACTTTACCTAGCCTGATTTCTCTGTTGAATTAAGTATGTGTAAACAATCATGCAAGGAAGATGGCAAACTTAGAACTTAGAAATAAAGATTTGTTAACTTTTAATTTATGTCTGAAACTTTGCAAAACTCAGCTCTTTTCCAGAGCTTTTGTCCTGTGGCCCTATGTTAATGGTATACAGGCAGTTTCACTAACATGCAATTCTGTAATCTCCTTCCAACCAAATTTCCAAACCTTCACATTCAAACTCATGTACCTGCTGATATGTGATGTAGGCATCGTATTGGTTGAACATCTTTGAGATTAGTAACATGTTTTGTTAACTAGATTCCACTTGAAGCAGGTGATACACTATGGTTCTCTTTCTCATTGCTTAGCACGCCACATACAATATTTATATATTTTGAGTCAGAGTCTCACTCTGTCACCCAGGCTGGAGTGCATTGAAATGCTCACAGCCACCGCAGGCTTGACCTGCTGGGCTCAGGCGATCCTTCCTCCTCAGCCATCCAAGTAACTGGAACTACAGACATGCACCACCATGCCTGGCTAATTTTTTGATTTATTGTAGAGATGAGGTCTCGCCAAGTTGCCTGGCTTGGTCTTGAATCCATGGGCTTAGGTAATCCTTTCACCTCAGCCTCCCAAAGTGCTGGGATTATAGGAATGAGCCACCGTGCCCGGACTACAATATTTAAAATATGCATTTTAATTGAATGATTGATTTCTTCATCAATCACCATGACCAATTTTGCAGAAAGCATTTGATATGACACAGTGAACTTGAAGCTGACACAAGTCAGTAGTATTTAGAGAAAACGAGTCTTATGTTATATGTTATCTATTATATTTGATACTATTTTAACAATAATAGATATATGGTCACTAAAATAAACATTACAGACCAAATTCTTATTTCCAGACAAGAATAATAGGAAATAAGATATAATCCATGTGAAATTCCTTTTTATTGTTTTGATTTGGATTCTTACTCTGTTGTTCAGGCTGGAGTGCAAAGGCATGCTCATGGTCACTGTAGCCTTGACCAGCTGGACTCAGGTGATCCTCTGCCTCAGTCTTCTAAGTAGCTGGAACTATAGGCACACGCCACCAAGCCCAGCTAATTTTTTGATTTATTGCAGAGATGAGGTCTCAACAAGTGGCCCAGGCTGGTCTTGAACCCGTGGGCTCAGCCAATCCTCTAGCCTCGGCCTCCCAAAGTGCTGGGATTATAGGCGTGAGCCAAAGCACCTGGCCCCGTGTGGAATTCTTACAAAATATTGTTTTGAAAAGTTTCAAAAGTAAGTATGGATTATTTTTTCTGAGTCGAGATCTCACTGTCTCCCCGGTTGAGTGCAGTGGCACAATCATGGCTCACTGCAGCCTCAAACTCCCTCCTGTGCTCAAGTAATCCTCCCACCTCAGTCTTCCAAGGGACTACAGGCATTGCCACCATGCTTGGCCAATTTTTTTTTTTTTGGTAGAGACCAAGTTTTGCTATATAGCATAGGCTGGTCTCAAACTCCTGGGCTCAAGCAGTCCTCTTACCTTAGCCTACTCAAGTGCTGGGATTACAGTTAGGAGCCACCGCACCCAGCCAGTTTGAATTTTCTGATTCATTCCTGTTAGGGTGAGTTACTCAAAGGAAGTCTGCTTAAGTATCTCCTTGATGAGGTAGATTCATTATGAGAAATGAGACATGGGTAAAAGGCCAGGATACTGAGATCCTTCATCATTCTATATTGTTCTGCTTGCATATGGGTGTCATCAGACAAAACAACGATAGCACTGCATCACTGCAGTGTCTCCCAAGGACATTCTGCTGCCTTAAAGAGTCATGATTTGGTTGAGAAGACAGACCAAAAAGCAACATGCTGGGTTTCAAATGACTACTGTAATTAAGTATGAATTAAGATGACATCTTAATTCATCTGTGGTGAAGCAGTTATTTTTGATTCACTTTACTTTTAAAAATAAAAATGGTGGACTCACCCCTGTGACTTCATGACTTCCCTTTTCCTTATGACAATTGAGAACTCATTTCTTCACCCCTCACTTTGAGATCAACCCAACTTAAATCCATTAAAGGAAGTATATAGTAAATGAAAGAAACTAAGAAGCCACGATTAGAGAAATGAAACTAATTTCTTATAAGTGACAAGTTTCTGGAAACCTTGTGAAGCAGTTGATTCAAGTTAGCACAGTGATTTTTTCATGTGAGTGCCACAGTGACGGAACTTTTCTTCAGTCATGGTTGTCATGGCTAGTTGTTTGATCTAGTAGCTTCTAGTATATGATTGACTATATGTGTCCATGGTTCTGGATGTGACTCAAGAGTCCCAGAGAGACTAAGGGTAGTAGCTATATCCCGTACTTATTCTGTGTTCTCCAAAGCAATATTTCGTACCTTTATTATCCCATGATTTCATTTGATAAACATAAAAATCTTGTCTGCCCCCCAAAATCTGAGAAAGCCCCTTGGGAATGGGGAGCTGTCTGTCCTTCCTTGCATTCTCAGTTGAGAATTATATATTTTATTAAGCCTCTCTGAACAAGAAGATTTAGTTAAACTTTACTTTTTAAAATATATACTATTAAATAATAGGTTCTTTTTTCCAAATATGAATTTATATTGCTTAGAAAGTTTATATGTGTGTGTGTGTGTGTGTGTGTGTGTGTGTGTGTGTGTGCACGTGTGTGTGTGTGTGTATTTAAATAATTTTTTTAAATTTGGAGACAAGGTCTCACTCTGTCACCTAGGCTAGAGTGCAGAGCATAATCATAGCTCACTGCAGCCTCAAAATCCTAGGCTCATGCAGTCCTCCTGTCTCAGCCTCTCGAGTAGCTGAGACTACAGGTGTATGCCACCAGGTCCAGCTAGAAAGTTGCTATATTATTAAAACAATGTAGGCCCCTAGGTGACTAGTGATCGGTATTTGTATCTGATCAATGGAATGATCAGTACCCAAGTTTGTAATTTTATAAAATAAAGTTAAGATAGTAATGAAAAACAGGATTTCATAGGTAGGAACTATTGTTTTAGATTTCTTTCTTTTTTCTTTAGTTATCAGTTTCATAATATTGTATTCATATCCATATTCCAATCTTTTCATGACAAAAATGGCAGCAGCCCTCTTGAAGTCACTTGTTTCACCCTTAACATCTATTTTCTTTCTTTTTTTTTTTTTTTGAGTTGGAGTCTCATTCTGTCACCCAGGCTGGAGTGCAGTGGCATGCTCACAGTCACTGCAGCCTCCACCTGCTAGGCTCAGGTGACCCTTCCGCCTCAGCCTTCCAAGTAGCTGAAACTACAGACACGTGCCACCACGCCCAGCTAATTTTTTTAAAAAATTTATTGTAGAGACAAGGTCTCGCCAAGTTGCCCAAGTTGGTCTCGAACTCGTAGGCTCAGGCAATCCTCTCACCTCACCCCAGCCTCCCAAGTGCTGGGATTATAGGCGTGAACCATTGTGCCCTGCCTAACATCTGTTTTCATTTCAAATATATTTTTTAAATCTGGTCAAATCATAGACTTAAAAAAAATTGATTATGTACAATTTTGACTCCTGAAGAAATCACATAGGTTTTATAGCATGGGTGTAAAACATGGAAAGTTCACAGAAAATACAGAATTCAAGCAATAAATAAAAGTAGAAAGTATTTATTTACAAAAAAAGGCCTCAAAGTATATGAGTTGTAAGATGTAATGTATAAGGGACACATTTTCTTTTTCGTTTTTTAAAAAAATCATGGTACATTTATCTATCATCTATTTATTTATTCATTTATTTTTATTTTTTGTAGAGACGAGGTCTCACCTAGTTGCCCAGGCTGGTCTCGAACACCCAGGCTCAGGCAATCCTCTAGCCTCAGCCTCCCAAAGTGCAGAGATTACAGGCTAAGCCACCGCACCTGGCCTATTTATTTATTTTAGAGACAGGATCTTGCTCTGTCACCTGGGCTGGAGTGTAGTAGCATGACCATAGCTCACTGCAAACTTGAACTCCTGAGCTCAAGCAGTTCTCCCATCTAGCCTCCAAACTAGCTGGAACTGCGGTCTAGGGCTACAACACTTAGTTACTTTTTTATTTTTTTGTTTACATGGGGGTCTCACTATGTTGCCCAAGCTGGTCTTGAACTCCTGGTCTAAAGTGATTCTCCTACCTTGGCCTCCCAAAGTGCTGTGATTATAGGAGTAAGCCACCTTACCCAGCCTCATGGTAAAATTTACATGAGGTGAAATGCACAGATCTTAAGTGTACAATTTCATATTTTGATAACTATATACACTCATTACCCCAATCAAGATACAGAACATTCCTATTATTCCAGAATATCCTTAATGCCTCCTTCCAATTGATTCTCATCTTCATAGACAATCAATGTTCTGATTTATTTCATCATAAATTAGATGTACTTGTTCTTAAACTTCATATAAACAAAGCTTACAAAATGTACTTTTTATTGCCTGATTTCAATTGCTCAGTATAATGTTTGTGAGATTTATCCATGTTGTGTGTATCTGTAGCTCATTCTTTTTGATTGCTGAATTGAATTTATAACACAATCTATTTTTCTATTCTCCTGGGGTTTTTTTTTTTCCCCCTTTGGTTTTTGTTTTGTTATATTTTTTAATCAGGGTCTCACTCTGTTGCCCAGGCTGGAGTGCAGTAACATGATCACAGATCACCACAACCTCAACTTCCTGGGCTCAGGTGATCTTTCCACCTCAATCTCCAGAATAGATGGGACTACAGGGCATGTGCCACACCCAGCTATTTTTCTTGTTTGTTTGTTTTTTTGTAGAAATGTGGTCTTACTATGTTGCCCAAACTGGTCTTGAATTCCTGGGCTCAAGCAATCCTCTCTCCTTGGCCTCTGAAAATGCTGGGATTATAGGCATGAACCACCATGCCTGGCCTCTATTCTGTTGATAAACATTTAGGTTGTTTTCAATTTTGGCTCTATAAGGAAAGAAAAACTTTCCTCCACCCTTTCAGCTTCTGTGACTGAGCCTGAAAATTAAATTGACATGAGACAGATCAATAGGAGAAAAGCATACAAATTTTATTTAATATTTTTATGTATACTGGAAGCCTTTATAGAAAAAAACAAAGACCTGAAGAAGTCACTAGAAATGAGAGTTTACATACATTTTTTTTTTTCTGAGTAGGAGTCTCACTCTGTCACCCAGGTTGGAGGGCAGTGGCATGCTCCTGGCCACTGCAGCCTCAACCTGCTGGGCTCAGGTGATCCTTCTGCCTCAGCCTTCCAAGTAACTGGAACTACAGGCATGCGCCACCATGCCTGGCTAATTTTTTAATTTATTGTAGAGATGAGGTCTTGCCAAGTTGCCCAGGCTGGTCTCAAACCCGAGGGCTCAAGCAATCCTCTCACCTCGACCTCCCAAAGTGCTGGAATTATACGCGTGAGCCACTGCCTAGTCGGAGAGTTTACATACATTTTTAACAAAAGAATGATAAATTTGTAGAGAAGTGACAAGATAGAAGAAAAGTGGTTGAAGGAACTCTTTTTTTTTTTTGTAGGTTTGTGCAGATTTATTTCAATATAGTTCCCAGTCTCTGGGTATAAGTATATTATCTTCCTGGTAAAAGGAGGGAATTTTGCATGGAAAGCTTATGACCTGCTTTTAGGTAGAAAGGTGGAGTGCAGAGAGCCCCTCCTGCACCTGCTGCTTCTCACGTGCCTTCAGCTCAAAATAATCAATATGCCAAAGTGACATATTCTGGGGTGGCATGTCCTGAACCCTTCAACTACTATGAATAAAGCTGCTATAAATCTCTTGTATTAGTCTTGTAGTGGACATATGCTTTCATTTGTCTCAGGAGTACAAACTGCTGGACTGAAGGGTCCATTTCTAACTCTATAAAGAACTGTCAAACAATTTCTGAAGTGGTTAAGTATAACCACTTTTTTTTTGCACTCCCATCAATAATATATCAACATTTCAGTTGCTCCTTCATTCAATTTTTTTTTTTTTTTTTTTTTTGAGTCGGAGTCTCACTTCATTGCCCAGGCTGGAGTGCAGTGGCACGTTCACAATCACCTCAGCCTGCTGGGCTCAGATGATTCTTCCACCTCAGACTTCCAAGCAGTCAGAATTACAGGCACGCACTACCTTGCCCAGCTAATTTTTGATTTATTATAGAGTTAAGATCTTGCCAAGTTGCCCAAGCTGGTCTCAAACCTTTGGGTTCGGGCAATCCATTCCTCTTGGCCTCCCAAAGTGCTGGGATTACAGGCTGAGTCACTGAGTCCAGCCTTCACTCAATATATGTAAATCAGAGAGGTCCCTTTTAACTTTTCAGTGTTGTCTTCTTTTCAGAGACTTTAACAGAACAGTTTTTTGTTTTGTTTTTTTCCTTGAGTTGGAGTCTCACTCTGTTGCCCAGACTGTAGTGCAGTGGCACGATCACGACCACTGTAGCCTCGACCTGCTGGGCTTAGGTGATCCTTCTACCTCAGCCTTCCAAGTAGCTAGAACTACAGGTGTGCATCACCACACCCAGCTAATATTTTGATTTATTGTAAAGATGAGGGCTCACCAAGTTGCCTAGGCTGGTCTAGAACCCCTGGGCTCAGGCGATCCTCTCGCCTCCACCTCCCAAAGTGCCAGAATTACACCATGCCCAGCTAACAGAACAGTTTTAATAACACTAAATCCCAGGTATGTGGGTGACCAAATTCTGTATAATTTTGCCCAGTTACCAATAGAATTTCTCAACATACACAATATAAGTATTTCATATAAAATATAGAGTCGTCTCACTTTGTGTAATAGTTTCATTCTTGAAAAACTTGTGTGTAAAGTTAATTTTTATAATTCTAATCATTTACTGAAATAAATCTTCCCCTACTTTGAGGATCAGTTCAAATCCTCCTCTTGCAGGATGTTTTCTCATGTTGTCCTGACCTGAAGTGATTTCTTCATTCTCTAAATTTTAGTAGCCCAAATTATTGTGTGTGTGTGTGTGTGTGTGTGTGTGTGTGTGTGTGTGTGTGTGTGTAAAACAGTGATAAAATACATTTTTATTTAATTTGTTGTAAAAAAAAAAAAAAAACTATTGCTAAGGTAGTTATCAGACAAACAGAAAGGTGCTTTAGAAGTTCAATTACCAGCCAGACTCGGTGGCTCAGCCTGTAATCCCGCACTCGGGAGGCTGAGGTGAGTGGATTGCCTGAGCCCGCGGGTTCGAGACCCACTTGGGCAGCTTGGCGAGACCTCATCTCTACAACAAAATAAAAAAAATTAGCCGAGAGTGGTAGCGCACGCCTGTAATTCCAGCTACTTGGAAGGCTGAGGTGGAAGGATCGCTGGAGCCCAGCGGGTCGAGGCTGCGGAGGTCGGGAGCGGCCACTGCACTCCAGTTCGGGCGAGAGTGAGACTCCAACTCAAAAAAAAAAAAGTCCAATTACCTTGGAGTTTATTTAGACTAAGAGAAAAAGGTCATAATGTTTTCATGCAGTACATACTTGGTTTTTTAAATAACAATTTTGTGACAAACAGCAGAAGAAATTAAGGAATGCTGTACTTGTGATCCACACAAAACACCATTTTAGGTTGTACATAATTAAAGAAATATCTCAAACACTTTTTGAAATACTGTAGTAGCCAATACTTAGAGGCATGCCTTAGGTGGGCATAGGAATGCAGTTTAGAAAAGAAAAAAAAAACACACATAGGAACTACTCAATTTCTTTAAAATCACCGAGAAAGAAAAGAAACGTTGATCTTTCATACTGATTTCACACAACTTTCTATACAGTACCTTGACTTAAATCCAAGAGCAAAAGTTAAGACTCTTCTCTATTTTTGGTAAACAACTGCATGGTAAACTTAGATGACTATTCCCTCTGGATTTTACCTGGGAGTGGTTTTTAAATTTTTTACTTAAAAGAGGGTAGGTTTGGCACTTTTATACTGATGTCACCAATGTTAATATTTCTTGGGATCTCAGGAAGATTCATATTCTTACAGCAGATCCAGCACGGGCTGGAGCTCCCGCTAAGCCAGCCTCAAATTTCTCCAATTTATTTTGTGCATCAGTTTGTGTAACAATCTCATTCATGTTCGTCTCCAACACTATTGCCCCCATCACCATTTCTGCAAGAATATTGTGAACCTTGTCTACGTGGAAAATCAAATCCAGTTCGCAGACATTTTCAAAACATTTGTCTAATGTTTCCACAAATACCTCTCGATATGATGCACTAAGGACATGACTTCTGTGGTATTCTTGCCAATAATGCATCAATTGAATTAGATCTAAAATGCCAAGTTCACTTTCTGAAAAGTCCACTCAGAAGACAAAATATAATGTTGCACAATGTCTATTAATCAGTTTGTTGTCAGATCTTCCAATTAACAATCTTCCTTCTAGGAAATTACAAACATTTTCATCTCTCTTAGATACCACATGGAAAGTCTTCCTGATGATTTGCTGTTGTGTATCTTCACTGTAGGGCTGGTAGAACTTGGAGAGCCACAGCTTCCCGTGGTTGTTGAAGATGAGGATCGCCTTGATCGTGGCTGGGCTGGGCAGACCGGGTGGGCGCGGGCGGCCAGGGCGGGGGCGGGAGCGCGAGCCTCACCTCGGGATTTCACCGGCGATCCTTCCCCACCCATCCCGTCCTGCACGCGCGCGCGCTCCCCTTGTGTGTGTTTTTATTAATTTTTTTAAACTTATTTATTTTAGAGACAGGGTCTCGCTGTGTTCCTCAGGCTGGAGCGCATTGGCACCATCACAGCTCACTGCAACCTTGAACTCCTGGGTGCAAGCGAATTCTCCAGTCTCAACCTCCCAAAGTGCAGGGATCGCAGTCATGCGCATTTTGTCTTCTGTGTGGACTCTTCAGACCGTGAACTTGCCATTTTAGATCTAGTTCACTGGGTCCTGTTCCACTGATTTGATACTTGTCACCAGGGTCACTCTTTTGTGCCTTTGTAATTTATGGCATCATTGCTTACCCTGTTTATTTAGATGTATACATTTCATTTCTACACACACACAAACTCCAATATAGTACCTTCACTGAGGGAAGGAGCCATATCTCATGCTTTAAAAAAAAAAAAAAATCTCCACGCATGCAGTGCAGTGCCTTGCACACAGGAGGTACTCAATAAAATTTCCTGCTTAATTGGTTTTCCATTTTTGTTTTGCTTTAGGCAAGGCATAACTGTTATTTTATGATTCTGTTTAAGTAATTTACTCATTTTAATTATACGGTAATTTTCTCAATTTTCCATTTTTCTTTACTAATGTAAGCCAGGACTAACCTAAGATGCTGACTAAAACCCACTTCCCCTCCACTTTACTAATTCCTAGCTTGAAGTACTCCCCACTTAGTGCGTTTGAAATAAAAAGCATACCGCAAGGAGATTAGAGATTCCATCTGAGGTTTCCCTCTAATTCTCCCAGGGGCTGTGGGTTGTCATTTACAGGTCCCCACAAGGTACTAGATTCATTTGCCAGTCCCTGGAGGCTGACATTCTTAGAAGCCTGGTTCTTCCTCCTCTTTGACACGGAAAACTTTCCGGTTTCTACACTAGTGTTTCTACACTACTTCCTTCATGCCTTTTTAGTACTTGGCACTTTGAGACATAATTTATTATATATGAGGGGACCCCCAAAAACCTGGAACTTATTTATAAAAAATTGTGTATTTATTCTTACATGTTTAAACTTCAGTCACCTTCAAAGTACTCTTCATTTGTTGCAATACACCTATCAAGATGCTTTTCCCATAGCTCAAAACAGTTTTTTAACTTGTCCATTTTGATGCCTTTTAGTGCTCCTCTTATTTTACTGTTTCACCTCTTCCACACTGGCAAAATGTTTCCCTTTGAGGACTTTTTCATTTGGGGAAAAAAATAAATAAAGTCCCTTGGGGTGAGATCAGGTGAATAGGGAAGGTAAGGTATGGGTGTCATGCTGTTTGGGGTCAAAAACTGCTGAACACTCAGTGCGGTGCAGGCAGGTGCACTTGTAAATCATCCATCATGAAATGGGCAAACGCCTTGGTAGAATCTCCAAAAAAATTCACTGAAACCAAACGCAGCTTCTCACAGTAACACTAGTTGGTACACTGATGCTGATGGGTTCCTAGAACACTTACCCAGCAGAGGAAGCCTGCACTCAAAAAAAAAAAAAAAAAAAAAAGAGGACGATATAATACCAGGCTCTTTTTGGGTCTCCCCCCGCCTCGTGTTTGTCTGTCTGTAACTAGACCGTTGAACTCTTCAAAGCAGGGACCATATACTTTAGCTACTCCTTGCTTGGCATGCAGTAAATACTCAACAAATGTTTGTGGAATAAATGCATAGATTAATGAGTAAACAAATGAATATGACTTCTTAAGTGACCTAATCCTTTAAAGAATTTCTGTCTTAATTGGCTTATTATTCATATACAAATCTCTGGAGAATTTTAGGACAGAGATTATTTCCTTTAATTCTCTTAGTTTCCATGAAGTAGATTTGTGGTATGTTGTTTTTGTTTGTCCAGCATTTCTTTATCACTTTTTAGGATGAATCCCATGTGATTTGTCAAGGCTAGTCTTGACTTTTGACTCTCTTTCCCCTCTGCCCATTAAAAAAATGGTATTTGGCTTAGGCCTGTCCAACCAGAGTATGTCCTATCCCTTGACACGGTAATTGGTTCAGAGCAGCACATGACCTAAATGCATGAATTAGTTTTCCAGTTTTTGCTATTACTGTGAGCTACTAGGAGAACTTAGGCTTCGGGTGTTCAGAAGCCATTTTTCCTACCTTGTGGAGAGAGCTTCTGTTGCAATGAAATCTAAAAGTGGAGAAACCAGGCAGACAGCAAACACTCTCTCTGCTGCTCTGCTTGTTGTGCTTTTCACAACATATCCTCCCTTTAATAAATCTACCTTTCTTAATTCATAACTGTCTTGATAAATGCTTTTACTCCCCGTGGCACTGGCCATACCTAGCCCTACATACATAGATGATGGTACATAGGGGGTTAAAAAAAAAAGTGGAGAATCCAATGTGAAGAGATGTGGAAGGAGACCATTCTGACAACGAGATTAAGCCTCTAGTCTAGACAGCAATATACATACCAGAATCCACTGCTATCTCCTAGTAACATGGACTAGTTTAGGTTTATACGAGGGGGTACCCAAAAAACCCAGGAATTATCTTTTGGAGGGCAAGCCCATACAGGCTTCCTCCACTAGATAAGCGTTCTGTGAACCCATAGACATCAATGTACCAGCTAGTGTTGTTGTAAGAGGCTGCATTCGGCTTCAGTGAATTTTTTTTATGGCAAAAAGGTGACTGTTTCTTCTACCATGACAACGCACTTGCCTACACTGTGCTGAGTGTTCTGCAGTTTTTGACCAAAAATGACATGACCTCCATTCCCACCTTCCCTATTCACCCAATCTCGTCTAGTGACTTTTTGTTTTTCCGGATGAAAAAAGTCCTCAAAGGGAAATATTTTGCCCATGTGAAAGAGGTGATACCAAGCATGGCAGAAGCACTAAAAGGCATCAAAATGGACAAAATGGACAAAAACTATTCTGAGCTGTGGGAAAAGTGTCTTGATAGGTGTATTGTAGCAAACGGAGAGTACTTTGAAAGTAACTGAAGTTTAGACATGTGAGAATAAATACACAATTTTTAAAATAAACTAATTCCTTTTTCCTGGGTCCCCCTTGAATGTGCATTTCAATCACATTCAAGTTTAATACCCATAGGGTTTTTTTTAATCCTTCATGATACCTGGTTGCAGCCCATCTGAGATCTGATTCTAAGTCTAAGGATATTTTCAGTTATGGGAAGAGCCATCTGCTTCTGTCTTGCTCCATCTCCATTCTATGTTGGCTGTCTCTAGGTGTGACTTGTGATGCTTGTGATGTTGGCCTCTGCCATGTCTGTTATCAATGAATTGTCTGTAGTTCCACCATGCCTCCTCAGCTGGCCAGTACATCCAAGCAGCTTGCATCATCCCTGTCCCAATCACTCTTTCCAACCTATTGGCCTTTCTTATCCCCCCCCCCTTCTTTTGGGCATAGGAAAGATTTGCTCATGTGATTATGAAGGCTGGCAAGTTTAAAATTTGCAGGGTAGGCAAGTTTAAAATTTGCAGGGTAGGCCAGCAGGCTGGAGACCCAGAGGGAGCTGATGTTACATGAGGAGTCTGAAGATTGCTGCTTTAATTTTCTCTTGCTTGGGGGAGGCCAGTCTTTTGTTCTATTCAGGCCTTCAATTGATTGCATGAGGCCCACCACAGTCTGGGGGGCAATCTATTTTACAAAAAAGTCCACTAATTTAAATGTTAATCTCATCCAAATCATCCTCACAGAAACACCCGGAATAATGTGTGACTGCATATCTGGGCACATGGCACTGTGAAGCTGACACAACCTAACAGAAGATCTGGTTGTTTTGCACTCTGCAATCCCCATTGCTGCTACCTTTTTGAGGCTAGTGACTACCCAAGTTCTAGAGAAGGCAGATCTTGAATTTTTCTCTGCTGAACCAAGATGAAGGGAACAGGGGACTTTTCTATGAGGCATAAGCCATTTCTACTCTTGGATCCTCAATCCCTACCCTCAACTCAGCTCAGAGGTGGGACATGAGAGCATGTGTCCCACAGTGCATCTGACTTCCAACTGTCCTTTCTTCCCCAGTCTGGAGGCTTTTATTACGGCTCAGGTGGTAGGAATGGGAAGATGATGGGATATAGGTAACTGGTACAACCAGGTTGCCTTTGTTTTCCATTTTTTTCTCATACCTGCATCAGAGCTATTGAATTTAACAGCAGAGAATGGCATGCTTGTCTTTAGCCCTGGTTTTACAATGAGGTCCTAGGAAGACTGGCACCCCAAAGTTGCTGTAATTGGTGAAAAAGCAAAGAACACACTGACACCTGGTTGTAACTTCATTCTCTTATTTCACCACATCAGCTATGCAAATATTGTATTTTTCTTCCTCCTCTGCTTTCTTCACCTCATTTACAGTGTCTGGAAACAGTGCCCTTTACCTTTTCAGACTGACCTAAAAGACTTTGATGGAGGTATTTCAGGCAACATGAGGAAAGACGGTTGGTGAGGGACAATATTTTAGGTGTGAAGAGTTTGAAGAATTAATACATTAAAATGTTTTGGGTTAGGAATAAGCTATACACCAAGATAAACAAAGTGACTGACTAAGACATAATGAAAAAGGTAAGCCCTTACTCTGAGCTGGGTCAATTCCAATTAGATCAGAAACAACTGAATTATGTATAAACCTTACCCATTGACACCAGTCTTTGTTGTTATTATTATTTTTACCACTCTCAAGGCCAAGTTGAAGACTATAGGGTGAAGGAGCATACCTTTGTAGGAAAAAGACGGTTAAAAATCAGATGCGTTAAATGATAGTTCGAGAAATGTTTTAACGTCTTTAAAAATATTTTTTAAAATCTTTAAAATAATTTAAAGAAAAGTAGTGTTATGATCATATTTTGACAAAAATAAAACAAAACAAAAACAAAACAAAAATGCAAGTGTAAATTGCTCTTTTTGACAGAGTTATAGGCTATCAGTGAGATGGAACTACTGAGTTAAAAGAAAATAACTCAACCAATCCTACTATTGCCAAATGTCCGGATCTTAACAAGCACATATGGAAGATAGATTTGAGCAGTGTATAAACTTCAGGTGGCTGTGCTATGAGAACAACCCTATTAAAGATAATAAATATAATCTAAATTCTCAAGCTTTTTAAAAACAAAAATCAAAATCAGAGTTGGAAGATATTCTGGATAGTCACTCAACCTTCTGAAACATGATTTATTCTCATACTTTTAAAATGACAACGGGAAAGGTATCAGTTTTGCAAAGTATGTAAAAATGAAACAGCCGGGCCCAGTAGAAGACCATGTATCCATTTATTTCTTCATCCATCCATTCAGCAAACATTTATTGAAGATATATCATTTAGCATTTTTTGGTTTCATTTTGTTCAGCAGGCCTAGCTATCCCATTTGTTTGCAATGTATGCTCAGCTATCTGCCAGCTGTCACTCCCCTCTCCTGGGACAAAAGTGGGTTACTGCTAGCTTTCAGTCTCTCCTCCCTCTCTTCCCTGCCTTACCACCCTCATCCCAGTCTGGCCCTTCTGCCTAGATCTCTTACGTATCCTGTATTTTTCTGTCCCAGATTTAAATGACATATTAAGTAGGACAAATGTCAATTAAGTTCTCTATAGGTAGTGAGGTAACTGTATTGTAGGAGTATGGAAGAGGGAAAAGATGGCATGGCATGTTGAGGCTTGGTGGGGATATAAGTGGCCTAACCAATAATCAAGTCATATGCCCTGACAAGTAAATGAAGACTTATAATAAAAAACAAAGCAGCATATTTGAAATCACCACTGTTATAGTAAATGCAGAACTACTGTCAGCAAACTCAAGAATTTGCTACTTCTAGTTCTTTGGGGGAACATTTAGAGTGATTTCAGGAATTGTTTGAATGAAAGGGGCTGGACAGACTACTTAGTATAAAAAGAGTATGACAGAAATTGGCCATACTCCACGTAGAGGATTAGGTATGGAGAAAACCTAGAGAATAACAAAAAATGTGTGCAATTGCCTAATTCTAAGGCTAAGAGTTTCTTTTTTTTCTTTTTTTTTCCGAGCTGGAGTCTCACTCTGTCACCCAGACTGGAGTGCAATGACCACTCTCAGCCAACCGTAGCCTTGACCTGCTGGGCTCCGGCGATCCTTCCACCTCAGCCTTCCAAGTAACTGAACCTATGGGCATGTGTCACCATGCCCAGCTAATTTTTTGATTTATTGTAGAGATGAGATCTCACTAAGTGGCCTAGGTCTCGAACTGCGGGCTCAGGCAATCCTCTCACCTCAGCCTCCCAAGGTGCTGGGATTATACACGTGAGCCACTGCACCCATCTAGTTTCCATTTTTTTCATTGCTTTTAATTGGAGACACATGATTTCTACTAGTAAGAGTCACTATTTAGCCATTATGTATCCTATGTCTTACATACTGCATATATTATTTTATTAAATTTTTACAAGCTCCCTGCAAGGTAGGAATCATTCCTACTTTCCTAAGAGGAAACCAAGGAATAACGTCCTTAAAGTTATGCAGCTCTCGGTAGGAAATGCAAATCCTCAGCTGTCTGCCTCCAATGCAGTTGTTGCTTCAGATAATAGGGGATAATGTGAATTTCCTCAAATAATCTGATGACTGAGGGACTCTTATCAAGAGAAAGTTTCACGGGGTTGAGAGAAGTAGGGATCATTGCTGAAATCAGAGTCTTAAAATTTCAAAAATGGACTGAAAATAATTTGAAAAGAAAATTTCAAAGTATTTTTCAAAGACTGAGGTAAAGAGAAGTAAGGAATGAAAATCGCACGACCAATGGATTGGCCATTCCATCCATCATGATGGGAAAGCCTCACCTGAGTGAAAGCAACCCGATTTACATTCTAATCTTGATTCCACAGCCTTGAATCCAGCACTCTCCCTCTTTTTTTTTTTTTTTTTTTTTTTTGAGACAGGGTCTCACTCTGTTGCCCTGGGCTGAAGTACAGTGGCACCATTCTGGTTTACTGCAGTTTTGACCTCCTGGGCTCAAGTGATCTTCCTACCTCAACCTCCCCAGCAGCTGGGACTACAGGTGTATGCCACCACCACCACACCCAGCTAATTTTTTTTTTTTTATTTTTTGCAGAGAACGAGGTCTTGCTAAGTTGCCCAGCCCATTCTCGAACTCCTGGGCCGAAGCATTCCTACCGAGTGGGCCTACCAAAGTGTTGGGAGTACATGTGTGAGCCACCACACCCAGCTGCACTCACCTTCTTTAGGGCTCATTTCCTCCTCAGTAATTTGGATTTTTGAGATTCTTTAAAGTTATTAAGATGATCTGAATACTTATATTAAAATCAAAGCTCTTCAACTCTTTAATTTTCACCGAGGTTAAGGAAGGAGGTATTTTAGAAAACAAGATCAGGAAACAAAACCATTAATATAGAGAGTATTATCATTCAGAGTGCTGATTCACCCGGGATGAATATACATCTCAGCGCTTCTCACTGATTCTTATGTACGTGACTTGATTAATAGTGAAAGAACACCCTGGACTCCATTTCTGTCTTTATTTAGGTACCTAACCTTTAATTACAGACGCATTCCTTATAGGTTGTGTGAGCCAGACCCTGGAGTCAATCAGAGAACCCCGGGTTCAGACACAGTCCTGTTGGCGGCGGGGCAGCCTTCAAGGGAATTCATCCACACAATGGAAACATTTTCAAATAATGTATAAATAATCCAGGTCCCACACCACAGGGCGATCGTGCCGACATACAAACCACGGTAAGTCCCCAATAACATCAGCCTTAAACTCTTTAAAGGGATGGATGGATTTTCTGTCACAACTAGCGGCCAGTGACATCTTGGGGGCCTCTTTTGAAAGCAAAAAGTTATCCCAGCTGAAATGTTCGCCAGTTCAGATTTTGATGCACCTGCTTTTAACGAAGTATGACAGCGGCGTGCGCCCCTACGTGCAGCCATCTGTTAATCGTATCATCTGTGAGCCGTTTTTTGATTGTACGGACCCTTACATGGTTAGGAAACAAACGGATCAGGAACCGCCCATCGGCATCGGTAGCAAATGATTTAAAATCAGGGTTGCCGGTTATTCTCGGGTAAATAACCTGTCGGCTTCTAGACACACACATCTCCATTTCATGGGGAGAAGAGTCAGATCAAACGTTTTGCATCCGAGAAAAATAAAAGCCGGCGCTGGGAGGCGGCAGGCAGCGCGCTTGGACCTCGGACTCGGCGCCCGTTACGTAACCCCAGGGCGGCGGGGCCTCCGCGCC
>NW_007253887.1:189214-189984 GCF_000164805.1 Carlito syrichta
CCCTGCCCCGGCCACGCCCAGCCTGGCGCGCCGGGCCGACGGTTGCCCGAGGGCCCGATTTTAAATTTGCAGGCCCGGCCCCCGAGCCGCAGAAGCGCGCCGCCCGCCCCCTATTGGCCGGCGGGGGTCACGTGACGACACTGGACCGCGCCGGCCATGTTGGGGAGCGCGGCGCCGCGGCCCGCGCCACCTCCGCCCCCCGCGGCTCGCCTCCAGCCCGCCCCTCGCGGCCTCCTCCCCCCACCCGCCGCGCAGAACCGCCCGACAGGAAGCAAAGTGCTGCTGGCAGGACACTCGGCGGCGGCGGCGACGGTTCGTACCCTGCTTGGCCTCCGGTTACCCTAGCTTGCATCTTCCCGCGCGAGCGAGGGAGATTGTGTGAGCGCGCCTGTTTTCGTATGTGTGGCATTTTGGGATCGATCGATCCGAGCTCATCTGATCTTGGCTCTTTGTGCTCCCGTCATGACTCATGATTCTCGGAGAGACCATCTCTAGCGTTAGATATGGACCACACCTCGAGAGACATGGCAAAATATCACGGGATTAAGCATGCATCAAAGACAGACCCTGATGCACAGGGACCCTGAACCATTGAGCTCGACAACCCAGGTCCCCTGCTTAAAAAAGAGCACCTGATTGCTCCTGCGGGACACCCCATACAGGGTCCCCAAGCTCTCACAGGCTCCTGGATGTTCTTTGAGAGTGTTAACAAGCTGGGATGCTGGTCTTCCACGACTCTTACCACAGGAGAGGCAGTTCATTGTTGGCTG
>NW_007253887.1:190042-190532 GCF_000164805.1 Carlito syrichta
CGCTGCAGCTGCAGGTGACGGAGCGCGAGGAGGTGCGCGGCCGCGAGCTCACCGGCCTCAAGGCGCTCTACGAGACCGAGCTGGCCGACGCGCGCCGCGCGCTCGACGACACGGCCCGCGAGCGCGCCAAGCTGCAGATCGAGCTGGGCAAGTGCAAGGCCGAGCACGACCAGCTGCTCCTCAAGTGAGTGTTCGCGGGCGACCGCCTTGGCGCACGCGAGGAGGCACCCGGGCGCAGCCGGGCTCTGCCCCGGGGAGGCGGAGCGGAGGCCAGGGCGCGCGCGTCCTTCGGAAGGAGCAGGGTCGCAGTCTCCCGAAAGGGAAAGAATCCAGTGTTTGTAGCCAGGCAGGGGTCGCGGAGGGGGAGCGAGGGGTAGTGATGGGGAGAAGAGGCACGATGCCCATTTCTAGATCCTGGGTACCCAGCAGAGTCGGGCGAATCGCGCGCCTTCGGACCTCGGACCCGGGCCTCCGGCACGGCTCTCCCTCG
>NW_007253887.1:190552-200057 GCF_000164805.1 Carlito syrichta
TGGGGCTCGGGCGCGCGCTCGGGTGCGCGCCCGGGTTTCCGGCCGGCGGGAGACAAAGCGTCTGGCGGATTAGCGGTGCTGGGACGGCCGGCCTGGGAGGAAGGGCCGCCAGCCTCAAGAATGAATGAGCTCTGGGCGGGCGGAGGGAAGGAGGAAGGGGAGGGATCCTCCCGGAGCGTCCGCATCTCCTGGGGGTGGGTCTGGCTTTGGCGCGCTCAGTCTCGGCCCTGTGACATTTTGCGAAGGTTCTGCGCCTGCCTTGGGCGGGGAGAGAGGCGGGGCTTGAGCTGCGCGCAAACTGCCCGCCCCCGGCAAGTTAGGTTTTTCTAGCTGGTTGGCTTTCTCTCGGGATAGGTGTGTCCCATCTTTTTGCCGGGATAGACCGGGGCCCGTGGTACTTCTGCGCGCGGGACTCCGAGAGATGGGTTTGGACACACCTCAGCCACTGTCCTTCGAGTCGCGTAGTTCACTACCTCTCAAGGCAGCAGTTGCCTCTCCCCAGCTTTTACCTTGCCATAACGTAAGTAGGTTCTCCGGTAGGGACTGTGCTTAGACCCCCGGCTGTCATTGTGCCAGGGCCGGTGAAAGGTGCTGCGTAAATGCTGAGTTGTTTCAGCGAGGGGCTCTTGTAATTATTCTATCCTATGGTGTGAATTCAGGGTGTGAATTTTCAGCCCAGGGCCCAAGGATAAACTTGCCCACCTTTGTTGACCTTATCTTAATTTCTGATGGTAATTGCTATCCGGCAACAAGTGCTGATGTTATGCTGAGAGTTGCTGAATTCGGGTCCAGAATTCATGGGCTCCATTGTCACTGCCAGTGTAAATTTCTGGAGTTGCCTTATTCAGACTTTGACACTGTTTGTTCTTGGATGTCTTTCTGTTTGTTTGAATGTCTTTATCACAGCCTCTATGTGATTGTGCCTGTGTGTATTCTCTTTCCCATCAAATATTTGGAAAATGGTTCATAAAAAAACATGGTGCATGTGTTAGAAATAGAATAGTATAGACCGGCTTATAGTGAAAAAACGATGACTGTGCTGCTGCGTTCCAGAAGGCAATCACATTTATCCCTTTTTGTTTCTTTGGAGATTTAGTTCTACAACTCAAAAATAATACTAAGCTTATATTTCTATTTCTTGAGCTCATCTTTTGAAATGAAGGGTCAATTCACTCACGCTAATATCTTCATCTTCCTCCAAATTTTTTTGCTACTGATTATCTTTGAATCTTAGATGCCATTGCTTGTTAAGACTTGTCCTTATTATGTGTACCACTAAGAAGAAAACATCAGGGTCAACCTATGTGGGATCCATCCTGTTGGACCGGCCCCATCCCAATTTCAGAGGTTGTTTGTCTGTTTTTTTAAAGAGACAGGGTCTCTGGCTTTGTCGCCCAGGCTAGAGTACAGTGGTGCCATCATAGCTTACCACAGATTGCAACTGCTAGGCTCAAGCAATCCTCCCACCTCAGCCTCCTGAGTAGTTGGGACTAGAGGCTTGCACCGCCATGCTTGGCTATTTTAGTTTTTGTAGAGATGGGGTCTTGATGTGTTGCCCAGGCTGGTCCCAAATTCCTGACCTCAAGCAGTCCTCCCACCTCAGCCTCCCAAAGTGTTGTGATTACTGGTGTGAGCCATTGCTCCTGGCCAATTTCACAGATATTAAAGTGTCACACAGATAAAGTAGTTGGTATGCTGCAGTTACTGTGTGTAGCAAATATGAAGATTTTAAAAAATGTGTTCTATATAGAGTGCAGTGGAGGAGCTGTATCCCATCAAACAAATAAATATTGTCTTCTGTCTGCTCTGAAGCATCTTGATTTCTGTTGCTTTTATAATCTTTCCAGGAGTTACCACCGAAGGTTTTTTCAGACAGCAACAAGGCTGCCACCTGTCTGACAATAGTTGTAATTGTATGTATTGTAAAACACATGCTGGTTTCAACAAGATTAAAAAGTGAGATGAATGTGTGTATTAGAATCAGTGAAATAATATGTCGTATAACTTAGATAATAGATGCTAGAGGAATAAAATTAAAGCACTGTGAAGGGATAGTGTGATTAAGGAAGTCCTGTCTGAGGTTGACAATGGAAAAATATTCTCAGAGGTATCAAGTAATGTTCTGGGATTATATTTTTCTCTAAGTCTTTGCTACTGTATGTATATTCCTATTGCCAGGATTAGATGTACTTTTTTTTTTTTTTTGAGTAGGAGTCTCACTCTGTCACCCAGGCTGGAGTGGCCATGGCACACTCACGGCCACTCCAGTGTCAGCCTTCCAGGTATCTGGAACTACAGGCACACACTACCATGCCTGGCTAATTTTTGATTATTGTAGAGACTAGGTCTCGCCAAGTTGCCTGGGTAGATCTTGAACCTGCTGGCTCAGGCAATCCACTAGCCTCAGCCTCCCAAATTGCTGGGATTACATATAGGCTGTGTCACCGAGCCCAGCCAATGTACTTTTGTTTTTAATGTACCATCAGTTGCTCAAAACATGCCACATTTTGTTTTGTATTTAGATTGTGACTTTACTTTTACAGTTTTGTTCCTAAATAGCCTTTCATTTTTCTTGTTGACTTAAGAAAAATTTGTCTTTAGCATATCTGCAACTATTACACGAATCTGCTTTCTTCCCTGCACTTAAGATGTGCTATGCATTGACATCCTGTAACTTACCTGACAGTTTCCTCCTGAATCACATATTTTCTTTTTCCTTGGTTTCTTTATTTTGTTGAAGAATGTAGTTAAATAATTTATTCAGAAAGAATGACAAAAGAAAAACTTCTGAGTTCTGCGTGTCTGAAAATAACTGTTTTGTCTTGTGCTTGATTGATAGCTGAGCTAGGTATGGAATACTTGTTTAACATTGTTCCAGAACTTGGAAAGTATTGTTGTTTATTGTGTCCTGCCATCTGGGGTTTAATTAATGTGTGTTTAATGCCAGCTAGTTACAATTAGTCGTTTTCTTTTGTTGGCAATTGCTTTTTCCCCTCCTCCCAGAAAGGTTTTAGACTTTTCTCTTCAAACTTATTTTATGTTAATTAGAGCAACTATGTTTTTCCTCCTTGGTCACTTGTTCTTTTTGTTTGGCTTGGTCATATATTACTGATTTTTGTTGTCTGATCCTTGCTTGTCTATACTGCAAATGAAGGATTCAGTGATGACTGAGTATTACTGCTACTATTGTTCTGGTACCTGTCCCCCCTTTTGACTAAATGGGAGAACATACCAGGAGGACCTTTTTATATTTGTGTGGAATGTGCTATTAGCCAACTTGTTGGAGAACCTGCAGTTGAGTTAAGGGGTGCTAAGGGAGGGCCAAATACACAGTTCCATTGTTAATTCATTTATTTTAGACCTGACTCACTTTCCCTTGCAGCCCTTTGTGTGCATGTTTTGTGATAAGTACTTATGTCTACATTTTGTCTTCTAGAAATTTGTTGAAATGTCTGCTAACAATCCCTTTCACTTTGTGCTGTGGGTTTATTTCAGGTTGTATACTTTACTGCCTTTTTTTGTGTGTGTCAGAGTCTCACTCTGTAGCCCAGGCTGGAGTGCAGTGGCACATTGCCCACGGCCACCACAACCTCAACCTGCTGGGCTCAGGGGATCCTTCTGCCTCAGCCTTCCAAGTAGCTGGAACTACAGGTCCATGTCACTATGCCTGGCTAATTTTTTTAATTTATTGTAGAGATCAGGTCTTGCCATCTTGCTCAGGCTGGACTTCAACCGGTGAACTCAGGCAATTTTCTCACCTCGGCCTCCTAAAGTGCTGGGATTATAGGCATGAGCCATCATGGCTAGCCACTTTACTGCTTTTTTATTCGAGTCTTTTATTAATACCTGGGCTTAGTAACTTATCATCTTGGAAATCAGTTATTTTTGAGCAACAATTGGAGTATAATTTGGAAGATAAAGAGGAAGAATTTTTTTTTGTTTGTATGGGTCTGTTTAGCTCTTGCATTTGTTTAAAAGTAATTTTCTATATTTAATTTTTTATTTGGAACCAGAGTATTTGTAATTAGGTATAATAATCATTTAAGTAAATTTAGATTAAGAAAACGGTCTTGAGAGAATTTTAGATTCCAAAATTACTTAGTATCTTTTTGGTTTCTCAGTACACAAAATAACTCAAAGACTTGGAGACACTTGGTCTTGTTGGAGAGAATTTGGCAACAGTTTCCATGCAGGTGGTCTTTGGATCCATAGGAAAATAGATCTCATATATAAGATACAGTTACTCTGATTTGGACCAACCCTAATTTTATATATATATATATATATATATATATATATATATATATATATATATATTTGAGATGGAGTCTCACTCTGTTACCAAGACTGGAGTACAGTGGCATAATCCCAGTCACTGTAGCCTTGACCTGCTGGGCTCCGGCGATTCTTCACCTCAGCTTTCCAAGTATCCAGAACTACAGGTGCTTGCTACCATGCCCGACTAATTTTTGATTTATTGTAGAGACGAGGTCTTGACAAGTTGCCCAGGTGGGTCTTGAACCCACAGGCTCAGGCAATCCACTTGCCTTGGCCTCCCAAAGTGTTAGATTACAGGCTGAGCCACTGAGCCTGGCCAAGCCTAATTATATATATATATATATATATTTGTGTGTGTGTGTGTGTGTGTGTGTGTGTTGGAGTCTCACTCTGTCGCCCAGACTGGAGTACAGTGGCTGCTCCTGGCCACTGCAGCCTTGACCTGCTGGGCTCCAGCGATCCTTCTGCCTCAGCCTTCTGCGTAGATGGAATTACAGGCATGCGCTACCACACCTGGCTGATTTTTGATTTATTGTAGAGATGAGGTCTCCCCAAGTTGCCCAGGTGGGTCTCGAACCCGCGGGCTTGGGCAATCCACTCACCTCAGCCTCCCAAAACGCGGGATTACAGGTTAAGCCACCGAGCCCAGCTGCCTAATTATATTTTAGTGGAGGCCTTTTTTGATTCCTGGTCTCATTCTGTCACCCAGGCTGGTCTTCTTGGGCTCAGGCAAGGCTTTCACCACAGCATCTTGGACTACAGGCATGCACCACCACACACCTGGCTTTTTTTTTGTTTTTTTGTTTTGTAGATACAAAGTTTTGCTATATTGCCCAGGCTCATCTCCAATTCCTGGGCTCAGGAAATCCACTTGACTTGGCCTTTCAAAGTGCTGGAATTACAGGTGTGAGCCACTGTACCTGGCTAGTAGAAGCTCTTTTTTGATGGCAGTCTCTAAGAATGATGCTGAATGCCATCAGTCAGCACTTTAAACAAAAAGTAAAGAAAAACTGACTTGTTTCAGGATTTCACTATTATGTGGGAAAACTAGATACAATAGAAAGTTAAGTATGTTCATGAGTCTTCAGTAATTGATTTTGTGGATTTATGCATTTTTTTTCCTTCAGTGATACAGGTCCACAGTTTTTTATGTAAAAACTCTGGCAGCCAGATGTGCTTTGGAAGCAAAAGCAATTTCAATTTTAAGAAGGTAATACAATACACATACCATATATGATATCCCCAGTGGGTTCTGGGGTAGTACTCCATCATGAAACATTTCCACAGGGAAAGATATTAATAGTCACAGTGAGTGGAGAAAGACAGACAAACTAAAAATAGTCTCACATCCATTCAGGTCAGATTTTGTCACCAAATGAGTTAATAAAAATTTTAGATTTTAAAACTCTAGAAGTTCAGATAAAACACTGTGAGTTTGTTTTTTTTGTTTGTTTTGTTTTGTTTTTGAGTTGGGATTTTAACTCTGTCACCCAGACTGGAGTGCAGTAGCATGATCACGGCTCACTGCAGCCTTAAAGTTCTGGGCTCAAGCAGTTCCCCCTCTTCAGCCTTCCAAGTAACTGGGACTACAGGCATGCGCCACCACACCCCGCTACATTTTTTTGTTTTTTGTTTTTTTGTAGAGATAAGGTCTCACTGTGTTGCCCAGGCTAGTCTTTAACTCCTGAGATCAAGTGATCCTCCTGCCTTGGCCTCCCAGAGTGCTGGGATTGTAGGTAGGAGCCACTACGCCTGGCTGCGTTTGTATTTTTAAGTTGATTCCCAAGAAGTTCAGATTTTAGAAATTATCTTTTATCCTCATTTGGTTTATGATATATATTAAAGCTTGAAAAGCTACTGATTAAAATTAAAGTCTTTCTTTTTGAGGACTATGATTTAATTAGGAAATGGTGATAGAAGTTCACTAGTATATAACTAATATAATGGATGTTGTAGGATTGGTTGAGCTGCCATGCAAGTGAATTTACTGTCTCTTCATTAAAAAACAAATTTAAAAAGGATGTCCCAAAAAACACAGTTTAATATCTAATAGATGTTAGGCCTAAAAGTCAGTGTTTTCAAATTAATCTTTAAGGTATTGTACACAAATTTTACTTATTTATTTATTTATTTTTTTGAGTTGGAGTCTCTGTCACCTAAGCTGGAGTGCAGTGTCACGCTCACGGCCACCCCAGCGTTGACCTGCTGGGCTCAGGTGATCCTTCTGCCTCAGCCTTCCAAGTAACCGTAACTACAAGTGCACACTACCACGCTCGGCTAATTTTTTTGATTTGTTGTAAAGACTAAGTCTTGTCAAGTTGCCCGGCCAGGTCTCGAACCCATGGACTCAGGCAATCTACTCACCTCAGCCTCCTAGAGTGCTGGGATTACAGACTGAGCCAACGAACCCAGCCTTATTTATTTATTTATTCATTCATTCATTCATTTATTCATTCATTCATTCGTTTGAGTTGGAGTCTCACTCCTGTCACCCAGACTGGAGTGCAGTGGCACGCTCCCGGCCACCACAACCTCCACCTGCTGGGCTCCAATGATCCTTCCGGCCCAGCCTTCCAAGGAGCCAGAACTACAGGCGTATGCTACCATGCCTGGCTAATTTTTGATTTATTGTAGAGATGAAGTCTCGCCAAGTTGCCGGGTGGGTCTCAAACCCGTGGGCTCAGGCAATCCACTCACCTCAGCCTCCCAAAGCGCTGGGATTACAGGCTGAGCCACTGAGCCTGGCTCTTATTTATTTATTAAAGACATTTATTATTTATTTATTTTGTTACCCAGGCTGGAGTGCAGTGACACAATCATAACTCACTGTGAACTTGAACTCCTCGGGTCAAGTGATCTTTACACCTCAGCCTCCTGAGTAGCTAGGACTACAGGCATGCACCACCATGACTGGCTAATTAAACAAAAATCTTTTTTATGTGCTGGGGGGTCTCACTATGCTGCCCAGACAGGTCTCAAATTCCTGGCCTTAAGTGATTGTGCTGCGTTGGCCTCCCAAAGTATTGAGATTATAGGTGTGAGCCACCCTGCCCAGCCAAAATATTTTGTTATTTAAGCAAAATGTCTTAACTATTTAAAAACAAATGGTGCTTCTTTATGAAAATAAAGACTTTCTTCTCCTCCAAATAGAATATTGAAGTATAATGTTGATTGTGTTTTTCCATGGTATATATGGGACTGAAGATTCATAGACTTTCTTTCCAGGCATTGCTGCTTCGGGGAGGATGGATTTGAGGTTGAGGGATCCAGCTTACATAGTGTATTCCTTTGGGGAAAACAGTGTTTCCCTGATTTAGTTTATCACTGCATTAGTTAGGAAACTTCTAATGGGAAATTTGGGCTTGTGTGTCTTCATGAAGATATACATATAGATGCTAATGTGCTTTTAACAGATATGATTGGGACGCAGGGTGATATTGAGCAAGAGCACTACATAAGAAGTTGCAGCTTCCTTCTTGTGACTTGGGGCAGGTATTTTTAAGTCTTTAAGCCTTTATTTCCTCATCTGTGTAAGTGGGATAAAGAGTAGGTAGTTGTTTTCTGAATCTCAGGAAGAGTTTAGAAACTTAGACCTTTTTCTAAGTTATCATTTGTTAAAATTTTGCAGCATAATGATGTGTAAATATGATAAAACCTTTTTGGTTGTTTTTGAAGGTGAAGGGGTGGGGGTTTACCATATGCTTAGACTTATTACATATTTACTCTGTTGGCTTTCTACATATTTTGGTTATAGATAGGATAAAATTTAGGAAATGCCCATAGGCTAAGCAGTAGCTGCCAAATATTTATTATCTTTGGTTTTCAGACCTAAAATAAAAAATTCTAATTTGCTTTAGGGAGTTTTCTTTGTACATAGGATGATAAATTGAAAAACAAAAACCTTCATCATTCTGTGTATTACCTTGTTTTTTTTTTTAGTTGGCGTCTCACTCTGGCACCCAGACTATAGTGCAGTGGCATGGTCCCGGCCACCACAGCCTTGACCCGTTGGGTTCCGGTGATCCTTCTGCCTCAGCCTTCTGAGTAGCTGGAATTACAGGCACGCTCTACCATGCCCGGCTGATTTTTGATTTATTGTAGAGACGAGGTCTCACCAATTTGCCCGGGTGGGTCTCGAACCCACGGGCTCAGGCAATCCACTTGTCTCGGCCTCCCAAAGTGCTGGGATTACAGACTGAGCCACCGAACCCGGCCTGTTATTTTTTTTTTAATGTTCTGATTTTGTCCTGGTTGAAGTAAGTTGACAATACACACCCTGGCCTTAATGTAAGAGCTATAAAACTTCATGTTAACTATTACTTTAATTTTCAGGGAAAGAATTGGAAGGGCCAACCAAACCCTTTGAATTAGGAATTACTTAGGAAGCAGGTCCTAAGTAATTAAACTGTCCCAACACTTCCTTCCCATGCTGTCAAAGGATGCTTGGTAAAACAAGACAGCTTCTGCGGTTTATTTATTTAACTTAAGGGATATGACTAGGTAATCTTTTGGTGTACCCAGATTTAAGAAAGTAAACACTCAGAATGAAAGCTAAAGTGCTATTAAAATATGCTGCTAAGTCTTTTTCCTCCTTGGTCATGTTTGTTCTTTCATTTGTCCTGATGATGATGTCCAATCTGATACGCCTTTGTTAGAGATTGTTAGACTTTCATACCATCAGTGTTGGTCTATTTCATGCATAAATGGTGAGAATAGTGTCATTTAGGTGACCCTGTAGAAATGAAGTTCACTATTATTTCTTGGATCCATGGAAGTTTTGTATTAGAGTTTGAGCCCCCTTTTTTCACTGTATCTCTGGGGTAAGATTGTGCTTTGGCTGTCATTTGGGGAATTTTTAAGAATTAAATTTTTTGTTACATAGAAATTGTGTGTTCTTTATGAAAAACGAGAAAATACAGATAAACACCAAGAAAATTAAAATCACTCTCAGTTCTGTCTTGTAGAAATAAGAGCTCTGGCCGGGCTCGGTGGCTCAGCATGTAATCCCAGCGCTTTGGGAGGCCAAGGTGAGTGGATTGCCTGAGCCCGCGGGTTCGAGACCCGCCCAGGCAACTTGGCAAGACCTCATCTCTACAATAAATAAAACAAAATTAGCCAGGCGTGGTAGCATGTGCCTGTAGCTCCAGCTACTTGGAAGGCTGAGGTGGAAGGATTGCCAGAGCCCAGCAGGTCGAGGCTGCAGTGGCCAGCAGTGGCCACTGCACTC
>NW_007253887.1:200077-210045 GCF_000164805.1 Carlito syrichta
AAAAAAAAAAAAAAAAAAAAAAGAAAAAGAAATAGGAGCTCTGAAGACTCATGTCCATGTTGTTAACAAAAAATGGGTTTATGATATTGATATGTAACCTTTTCTCATACAACACTATTTTGTGAACATCTTTACGTGTCAGTAAATGTGTACTCTACCACCATTTAGCACATTTTTATTTATTTATTTATTTTTAATTTTTTTGAGTTGGAGTCTCACTCTGTCATCCAGACTGGACAGCCTCGACCTGCTGGGCTCTGGCGATCCTTCTGCTTCAGCCTTCCAGGTAGATGGAACTACAGGCGCGAACTACCGTGCCCAGCTAGTTTTTTGATTTATTGTAGAGATGAGGTCTCGCCAAGTTGCCCAGGCGGGTTTTGAACCCTTGGGCTCAGGCAATCCACTCACCTCAGCCTCCCAAGTGCAGGATTACAGGCTGAGCCACCGAACCCGGCTCATTTAGCACATTTTAAAGATAGGTCAAGATAGCCTTTATTGGCCTCTTAGTTTGCTGTGACCAAAGAAATAAACTTTTACAGTGAATCTAACCAATTTCTCAGAGGCCGTAGAGGGTCATGATTATCCAGGAGCCTTCTCTCTTCTCTGCTGACAATATCAGGTTTTTTTTCCCTTGGTTAAATTACTGGTTAAATGTCACCTAATTTTACTATTAAATATTAACCACTGTAAAATTACAGTTTTACCAGTTTTAGTTACCACCAACTGTGGATGAGTGTCCATTTCCTGTTTGGAGCACTTTAATATGAATTTCTGGGGTTCCCTCTAGTTCTTGGTCTTTTTTTTTTTTCTCTCTTTTTTTCAGAGACGGTCTCACTCTTGCTCATGCTGGAGTTCAGTGGCTCACTGCAGCCTTGGGTTGAACTCCTGGGCTCCAATGATCTTTTCATCTTAACCTGGATTAGCTAGGACTACAGGTGTATGCCACCACACCTGGCTAGTTTTTTTAAATTTTTTTAGAGTTGGAGTCTTGCTGTGTTGCTCAGGCTGCGTAGAACTCCTGTTGTCAAGGGCTCCCCCTACCTCAGCATGGATGGGATTATAGGCAGGAGCCAGTGAACATTGTGCCTGCCAGTTCTTGATTATTTTTATTGTTGTGCTTGTTAGCATAAAAAAGAGTAAACAGATTCATACTTCTGCTGATATTTTTGGTGTAGACCTAGATAAGTGAAGCTTTCCTTATCTACTTACTTGGTCTCTTTTAGATTTACTGTTTGGCCTTCCTTTTATTTGGATTCATTGATGCTAAGGTAGAATTATAGCACTTTTACTGCTAGATGGGGTCTTGGAACTCCAGCTCACTTTGTAGATTCAGAAAATGCAACAGACCTAGGGAGATGTGCAAGATGTGGGACAAAAAGAGTTGGCATTTATTTTGTGCCTATTCTGTTGGCCAGGCACTGTACTAGATGCTTCACAGATGGTATCTGTTATGCCTTATGAAAACTTTGCTACTGAATAAGGAAACTTAAGGCTCAGAGAAGTTAAGTATTTTGCATGGAATTATTTAGGAGACTAGTGAGAGAGCTAGAATGAATCCTAGCTCTGACTTATAGCATTGGGATATGGTTTTCACATACATCACCTCATTTAATCTTTACCCCACTGTTGTTCTGCAGGCATTATTCTGGTTCACCTACAGGAAGCAGGCTCACAGAGCACTTTCATCTGTGCTTGGGACTTACATAAGACAACTGATTTTCAGGTCCTTTTGGGTGCTACTTTTAGAAATGGTACTAGATGCATGCTTTTAACATTGATAGTTCATAGCCTTCAGAGAGGTAATTTTGGATTTGGCAGGAGGATGTAGTAGTTAAAGCCGCTGTTTGAAACACTGCTAATGAAAGTGTGAAGATGAATTACTGAAAGGGATCTCTTGTATCTTCCATCTTAAAAAATGACTTTCCTGCTTTACTCCATGACTCAATAATTTAAAAGAAATTAAAACCCTTGTGTCTTTAATACTCATGATAGCAATGTTCTTTCATTTTTTTATTCAACACATTTTTGTGGAACACGTGTGCCAAGCCTTGAAGCAGATGCTGGAATTAGAGAAAGGGGACACTCAGTCCCCATTATCAACTTGCTTACAGTCTAGTGAGGAAGGCAGAAAACCAACACTACAGTATTGTGATACTATAAATGTGAGAGGCTAATAAAATATATTAAATGCTATGATAGCAGTGTCTACATGGTGATGTGGAGAAACAGGGACTGTCACACAAGGCAGGCTAGGATAGTCTTATGAAATTTTGAAGACATTCCAGAGGAGTTGGTGACATCTGAGCTAAGTATTGGGAAGTAAGTAGGAGTTTACTTCTAAATAGAAAATGTTAAGAGAGGGAGTTGTTCTAAATAGCAGATAATCATAGAACTAGAGCCATACATGTATGGGGTGAGGAAGGATTGCATTTTAGGTAATGAGGCATTTTAGGTAATCCCAAAGTGGTAGGATTATAGGTGTGAGCCACTGCCTCTGGCCTCAAATTGGGATGCTTTTTAATGTGAAAGAATTTCAGGCAAAAGAGAGACATGACCATCCTGGCTGTGCTGTAGAGGGAAAAAAGTAGAGGTACAAACACTAGAAAGGACACTGGGGAGTAATGAGGCACCCTTGAACTGAGGGGGCTGGGGAAAGGAGAGAAATTGGATTTAAGAGACTGAGCATAGGGATCAGGGAGAATTAGGAGGCTAGGGTGACTGCTTCTGTGCGTGGGTACCTGGGTAGACTGTGGCTCTTAACAGAGTTTGTGCGGAAAGGAGCACGTTTGGAGTACCCTATTCGGGGTTAGTGGGAAGTTAGTGAGTTAGTGGTATTTGTTGGACTTTCAAGTGGAGATGTTAGTTGGCAATTTGGAATACTCAGACATGGAAAATGTCTATAAACAAGGACTAGGTAGAGGAAGGAAAACCTACGACGGAAATGATAAATAATAGAGAGATAGGAAAAGGGAGTTGAGTTATGGAACAAGATTCTTGTTCCAACAAGATTCTGAAGGGTAGATCATGAGTTTAAAATACTTGCTCAAGAATGTTGGCAGTGAAAGGAAGGAGACTGACTTAAACAAGATTCTTACTTGGTGTTAATGTAACAAAACATTGGATAGGGGTCCAGAACACTTATCCTTCTAAGATTCTGTAGTGAAATGTAATCATTTCACTCCCTTTGCTTGAAGTACTTTTATTAGCTTCTAAGATAAAGACTGAAATCCTCAACATTACCTAATAGTAGGGTGATCATATAATTTAGCATCCAAATTAGGATACTTTTTTTGAGAGACAGGGTCTTGCTCTGTCACCCAGTACAGCGGTGCAATTCATAGCTCACTGCAGCCTTAAACTCTTGGGCTCAATCAATCCTCCTTCCTCAGCCTCCCAAGTAGCTGGGCCTACAGGTATGCGCCTTCATGCTTGGCTTATTTAAAAAACATTTTTTTTGTAGAGACAGGATCTTGCTGTGTTGCCCAGGCTGGTCTCAAACTGTCCTCAAGTGGTCCTCCTGCCTTGGCCTCCCAAAGTGGTGCAGTTATAGTTATGACTCATTGTACCTAGCCTCAAATTGGGATATTTTTCTGTGTGAAAGAGGGAGTTGTTAATGGTTAGACCAGGACAACTGGCACAAATGGAAATTTTCCTGGGCACATTGGGACCTATTTATCCAGGTCATCCTACCTAAAAGTTCTTACCTTCATGGACTGGCCCCCGCCTGACTCTCCACCTTTACCACATACCACACTTGAACTTACTTGAACTTACTTGTTTCTAATACAATCTTTTATTTAGTCCCTTTTTACTATGCTTCTCTGAACACAGGGCCTTTGCAAATGGGATTTCCTTTGTCTGGACTTCTTTCATCATTGGGTCAACTTCTATTCATCCCTCTGGTCTCCATTTAATAGTTGTATCTTGCCGGGTGCAGTGACTCATACCTATAATCCCAGCATTTTTGGTAGGCTGAGGTGAGAGAATTGCTTGAGTCCACAGGTTCAAGATCTGCTTGGACAACTGGGCGAGATCTCGTCTCTACAATAAATCAAAAAATTAGCTGGGCGTGGTAGTGCATGCCTGTAGTTCTGGCTACTTGGAAGGCTGGAGTGCAAGGATCGCTTGAGTCCAACAGTTCGAGACTGTGATGGCTGTGAGCATGCCACTGGACTCCAGCCTGGGCCACAGAGTGAGATTCCGACTCAAAAATAAAAAGGTGTATCTTTAGGAAAGTCTTCCCTAACTTCCCTGAATCAAATTGTTCTAATATGTTCCCCAGGATAGAGGGGTAGAGGAGAACCTATGATGTGAGTGCATGAGTGTGTGTGTGTACATACATAATTTAAGTATTCAAAAGAGTTCTCCAAGACTTCTCATGAAAAAATTACTTTAAACTATTTTCCATGCACCTTTGGTGTTTCCATATCTAGATGACAATGGGACTCTGTGGAATTGAGCTCTTTCATTCTGTGGTCTTCATAACTCATTCTTCTCCTCCTTATCTTCCCAGTAGTTACATGTTACATTTTAGTTTAGATCAGTTTTGGTGTTTAAAGTATTGATTTAGTGTGTACTGCTACAATGCTTCTGTAATACCAGTTAGTTCATATGTGACCGGTAAATTGAGAAATTGTAATGTTAGAATTGGAAGTTGTATTGACTTATATGTGCCTTTTCCTACTAAATCTTAGTAAAGGCAAACCAGCTCAGCAAGAGTAGAATAATAATCTCCAGAAAGCACTCAGTTCTACTTTCAACTCTATTTTTAAGAAAATTAAAAGTGAGTGCTTGTGCCCAGAGTTCTCTCTCCCACAGAGGTGGCATCTCTAGCTTTGCTCTTGCAACCACTTTTCCTGTGTTCAGAGCTCTGTTTCTCTCTTGTCTCAATTCCTGCAAATCAGCATTTCCATTCTGTTGTTTTTGTGCATTTAAAAATATCTCTCGAGGCAGCTCTAGCCACACTAAACTGACTGCCTAGGCTGTCCAGATTATTTCCTGAGGTACTAATTGTTTGTTGTTGCTGGTGCTCTGGTTTCAAAGTTATATAGGTTTTGAATGATCTATTCCAACATTGCTTTTCCCATTCTCTCTGTTATTGTTATTATTTATTTATTTATTTATTTATTTATTTATTTATTTTGGTGTTGAAGTCTCACTCCATCCCCCAGGCTGGAACGCAGTGGCACACTCACAGCCACCCCAGTGTTGACCTCCTGGACTCTGGCCATCCTTCTGCCTCAGCCTTCCAAGTAACTGGAACTACAGGCGCGTGCTACCGTGCCTGGCTAATTTAAAAAAAAAATTTGTTGTAGAGACAAGGTCTTGCCAAGTTGCCTGGGCTGATCTCGAACCATAGGCTCAGGCAATCCACTCGCCTTGGTCTCCCAAACTGCTGGGATTACAGGCTCAGCCACCGAGCCAGGCCCTCTCTGTTATTTTTAATGTGTACAGAATGCAAGAGTTTTCAGAAACACATATAGTGTATTAAGTGTTTATATGATATAAACGTAGTCCAGCAGAACTCAATAGTATGACTAGTTTTTCTTACCTGTCCCACCTTTTTTTGATACACCTATAAAAATAATATTTCCCCCCATTTACTTAGTTTTGTGTAATTATACAGAAATACTGTATGTCAGTTGTTAAAACATCAAGTCATTTAGAATCATTAGGTTTTCTGTTTGTTTTCTTTTATTCTTTGAGTTGGGGTCTCACTCTGTTGTCCAGTCTGTAATTCAGTGGCATGATCCTAGCTCACCACAACCTCAAAATTCTGGTTTTAGGCAATCCTTCTGCCTCAGCCTGGGGTGAGTAGCTGGGACTACAGGTTTGCATCACCACACCTGGCTAATGTGTGATTGATTTTGTTTTTAATGGAGATGAGTTCTCATCATATTGCCTGGGGTGATCTCCAAACTTCAGGTCTCAAGTGATTCTCCTGCCTTGGCCTCCCAAAGTGTTGGAATTGCAGGTGTGATTACCACACCTAGGTATGCCTAGCCAAATTTTATCTTATTAAAGAATTGTCTTTTGGAACCTTGTGTTTTTTTCCAGTCTAGTTGCATTGCATAAGCATTGATAGTTTGGGCATAGAATTCTAGGTTGATATTTTCTTAGGATTTTGTAGGCATATTTTATGGTTTTCTAGCTTACATTATTACTGCAGAAGTATTAATGAGTAAAAAATTTAAAAGCTTGTAATATCTTCTTTTGGTCCACTTACTGAAATTCCACAAGGATGTTTCTTGGTGTTTTCTCTGTCTCTCGTTTTTTTTTTTTTTTTTTTTTTTGAGTCAGGGTCTCATGCTGTCACCCAGGCTAGACTTGTAGTGGCAGCATCACAGCTCACCACAGCCTCAGACTCCTGGGCTCAAGTGATCCTCTCGCCTCAGCCTCCAAGTGGCTGAGACTACAGGTGCATGCCACCACATTCGGCTATGCAGAGACAAGTTCTTGCTATGTTGTCTAGGCTAGTCTCAAACTCCTGAGCTCAAGCAATCTTCCTACATTGACTTCCCAAAGTGCTGGGATTACAGACATGAGCCACTATGCCTGGCCTTAAAGGAACCTTTTTTTTTTTTGAGTTGGAGTCTCACTCTGTCGCCCAGACTGGAGTGCAGTGGCCGCTCCCGGCCACCGCAGCCTCGACCTGCTGGGCTCCGGCGATCCTTCCGCCTCAGCCTTCCGAGTAGCCGGAATTACAGGCATGCGCTACCACGCCCGGCTGATTTTTTGATTTATTGTAGAGATGGGGTCTCGAACCCGCGGGCTCAGGCAATCCACTCACCTCAGCCTCCCAAAGGCGCAGGATTACAGGCTGAGCCACCGAGCCCGGCTAGGAATCTTTTAAAAACAAATTGGAGCTAATAAACAAGTTCAGCAAAGTTGTACAAGAGCAATATTAAAAAATCAATTGTGTTTCTATACACTAGCAGCAAACAATTCAGATATGAAATTAATAAGACAATTTTACTTATGATAATATCAACAATAATGAAATATCTAGGAATAAATTTTGTAGTAGTGCAATACTTACACCCTGGAAACTACAAAACATTGTTGAAAGAAGTTAAAGAGGACCTAGATAGGCTGGGCCCAGTGGCTCAGCCTGTAATCCCAGCACTTTGGGAGGCTGAGGGGAGTGCTTTGCCTGAGCCCGAGGGTTGGAGACCCACCCGGGCTACTTGGAGAGACCTCGTCTCTACAGTAAATCAAAAACTAGCCGGGCATGGTAGTGCGCGCCTGTAGTTCCAGCTACTTGGAAGGCTGAGGCGGAAGGATTGCTGGAGCCCAGCAGGTGGAGGCTGCGGTGGCTGGGAGCGTGCCACTGCATTTCAGTCTGGGTGACAGAGTGAGACTCCAACTCAAAAAAAAGAGGACCTAGATAAATGGAAAGGTATCCTATGTTAATGTACTGAAAGACTTATTAAGATGGCAGTTCTCTGCAAATTGACCTGTCTCTGTCAAAATCACAGCTGCTTTTTTCTTTTGGTAGAAATTGACAAGCTAATCCTAAAATTAATTTAGAAATGGGACCCATAATAGTCCAAACAGTCTTAACAAAGAACAAAGTTGGGGGACTCATATTTCCTGATTTCAAAACTCATTATGAAGCTATACTAATATGTGTGGTACTGACATACGAACAGAAGCATTTCAGGTCTTAATGATCTTGCTTCTCAGAAAGAGTGCTGAAAGGGCCAGGAGGGTGGTCCTATGACATCCTTTTTCTGTATTGCTTATGGATGCTTAGGGAACCAAATTTGCGTCTAGGACCTAGTTGCAAGAGAGACTGAGAAATGTAGATTTTAGCTCTCCAGTGTATGAAAATACTACAGGAGACTGGAATGGACAAGGATGTATCAGTCCACAAAGTCTAAGATGTTTTCTCAGTTGTCTGGTGACTGTCTTGTCTTAGATGGGGTTCAGAAAAATCTGTTGAGAAACTCTATACTGAGAGAAGCTGAGAGGACTTGGGATATCAGTGTTCCGTTTGGTGAATTCCTCTAGTCTTTTATATGGTACTGCTGTCTTTGGTTATGCTAGGTGACTGCCAAGTCTGAGGGAGTAAACCTCAGGGAGTAAACCTTTCATTTTCTACCATGGTGGATGAGGGGCCATTGGCCCAGAAGCCTGGAGTAAGATAGGGGTCTGCTTTTTTACTTAAGTAGATTTTTAACCAGTCCTACTTCTAGGAGACCAGTGTATCTCTTGCTGCCCATGTTGTCTACAGTATAAATTAGATTGCTTTTCAGATATTCCTGTGTCTGGCTTAGGATTCAGGACTCTTGGGTTGGGTAAGTTAATTTTCATTCATCTGTCCGCTTTCTAGCTTCCAGAGTTTTGTAATTTCCTCTTCAGTTTTTTTAATATTGTAAGTTTGTGCCTTTGCACAAATTGGATTTCAGGAAGGGATAATAGGGGAGTCATGTGTTTATTGTGGCATTTTTTGCAGAAATCACATCTATATATATATGATTATATATAATATATATAATTTTTATATATATACTTTTTTTTTTTTTAGTCAGGGTCTCACTTTGTTGCCAGGCACAATTAAGATGCACTGCAGCTTTGACCTGGACTCAGACGATCCTTCTGCCTCAGCCTCCCGTGTAGCTGGGATTACAGGTATGCGCTACCATGCCTGGCTAATTTTTGATTATTTTTGTAGATACGAGGTCTCATTATGTTGCCCAGGCTGAACCTGAACCGGGCTCAAGCGATTCTCTTGCCTTGGCTTCTGAAAGTGCTGAGATTACCACATCCAACTCACATCGTGTATTCTGAAGCACTGTGTACTTTTTTTCTTTCCTTGAACTTGTCAAGAAAGATTCTGACATGTTTGATTTGGTGATTAGACAATTTTATGCGATTGCTTGATTCCCTTATGAGAGTGGAGTCTCTCTGTGGACAGGGCTAGTGTCTGATTTTACTTCCAGTTGTATCCTCACATTTTCCAGCACTCTGTAGGCTCTCCCAAGATAATTATTGACTTAGCTATTATCATTTTTGTAAGGGGCTATTTTTCTATAAGGTTGGGTTACTTATTACTCATGAGAAGCAGTGAAATGACAAATTATACGAGTATTTATATTGCTGAATAAAATGTAGGTTTCGTAAAGTGGTTTTCTGATGTGAAATAATGGCTGTTGGTGATAGTTACAGGCATAAAATCAGTCTCTTTCTGACCAAACCTTATAAAATTATCACCCTTCCATTTCCCTGTTATACTCTTTATTCCGATTTTTCTTCAAAATACTGATTACCCCTCACATATATGTATTTGTTTACTGTGTGACTTTCCCCACTAGAAAGTACCTTTGTAAGGACCGGGATTTGGTATATTTTGTTCACTGCCAGTTTTCAGGAACCCAAGTCAGTGCCTGGTACGCAGAAGGCAGATGACAAAGTAGTGGGGGTTTTTTTTTTTGAGTTGGAATCTCACTCGGTCACCCAGACTGGAGTGCAGTGGCCGCTCACAGCCACTGCAGCCTCGACCTGCTGGGCTCCGGCAATCCTTCTGCCTCAGCCTTCCAAGTAGCTGGAACTACAGGCGCGCGCTACCACGCCTGGCTAATTTTTTTGATTTTTTGTAGAGATGAGGTCTCGCAGCTCAGGCAGGTCTCAAACCCGCGGGCTCAGGCAATCCACTCACCTCAGCCTCCCAAAGGCGCGGGATTACAGGCTGAGCCACCGAGCCCGGCTCTTTTTCTCTTTTTATAAGTGCATTAATCTCATCTTGAGAGCCAACCCTCATAACCTAATCTAACCCCAATTCTGTCCTAAAGGCTTCATTTACAAATGCCATCAAACTGGAGAGTAGGGTTTCAATGCCTGAATTTGGGGGTGACACAGACCCTCAGCCTATTGCAAGAAGGAATAAATTATAGTGAGTTTTTGGAAAGTCCATGCCAATCTATATTCAAATATTGTATTTCTTTAAATCTTGTTATTTGTCATAA
>NW_007253887.1:210065-213479 GCF_000164805.1 Carlito syrichta
CCGCGGGCTCAGGCAATCCACTCACCTCAGCCTCCCAAAGGCGCGGGATTACAGGCCGAGCCACCGAGCCCGGCTTTTTTTTTTGTTTTTTTTTTAAGGAATAAGTTGTTTTTATAGGGTTTAATCTCAAGAGTCTACTCCATACTCCTGTGCCTATTTATATCACAGTAAATTTCTTTGTTCACAGATGATTCTGTCATCCAGTTTCAATCTCATTTAGTATTTTTCCTAATTTTACTCTTGATTTCAGTTAGTGTTTGCCTGAGTCTAATTGGATTGTTACTAATTTGTTGACAGATCCATTTATTCAGTGAATAGCAGAATCTTATTTCCACCAGAAACTATCCTTTGCAGCTTCTGAGTTTATGCAAAAGCATCTTAATTCTTTTTGCATATGCCAGCAGAGACTCTTGTCAATAGAAACTGTGGTCACATAGTTTTCTGAAATTTGGGGGCTTTAAATTACCTTTATTTTAATTTCAGGGAAGTTTATTAATTTTCCTCAGAAGTAGTATTGTGGATCAAACCCTTTTCCCTTTGGAAGGAAGATAATATAAGGACAGTATTGAAACTGATGAATGAATATGGGAGCAAATGCATATTTAATGTGCAGTTTGAGCCTATTATTATTAAATAAGATTATCTAGTTTTAGGATATAAGGTTTTTATGTGGGCGTATTTAACAACCTTTATTTAAGTTGAAAATAAAGTTTATTTTTCCTCTTCATCATGGCTAGATAATAAAGGACATGTTGATTCTGAGCTCTAAGTATGAATGGGTCTCAGAGACTGATTTCAGAGTCACTTGAATAAGTGCACTAGTGTTGAGTGGTGATCAGCTGCCACCAGACAGCTGCTTAGAAGACCCTTATGGTGTATGAGCACAGGAACAGAGCTGAAACAGCTGGCCTAATTGGCCTGGCTCTCTGTGTAGAGTGGGTTTGTTTGAGGGATTAAAAAAAATCCTTGTTTTGTGGATAAGAAATAACAATTTTGAGTAGAATGATTTCTGTTGTCTGATTGCAGGTGAAATGCTGTGACTTTTCCTTTACATTTTTGTAAATTATTTGCTTTCCTAAGAGTGAAATGTTAGTGATAGGTGCTGACACAGACTGACCAAGAAAATATTAATAGTTGGACAATAAGTAGCTATTACCTAATTAAAAACCATTGTATAATGAGCCTCAGATTATGTTCTAAGTATTTGTCTTTATTGAAGTTTAATTACAAATTTCTATTTCACATTGATTTCTTGCTCCCTGTTTAAGTGATCTTATTTTGCAACTGGTTACAGTTGTAATATACCTACTAATTTATTTTCAAGATGTTATTGTTATGTTTTAGGCCTTGAATTATTTTCTGCTTGTTATGTATGTGGTATGACTTTTGGAAAAATTTTTTCTACAGTTACTACCTCATAATGATGTAGTTCCCTAAGAGAACCATTGAGCATTCATTTTTTCAGCAATTCTGTAATTGGGCCCATTTTCTTTTCTTTTTTTTTTTTTGGAGTCAGAGTCTCACTCTGTTACCCAGGCTGGAATGCAGTGGCACACTCAAAACCACCACAGCCTCGACCTGCTGGGCTCAGTTGATCCTTCTGCCTCAGCCTTTCAAGTAACTGGAACTACAAGTGCACGCTACCATGCCCAGCTAATTTTTTTTGATATATTGTAGAGACGAGTCTCACCAAGTTGCTCAGGCTGGTTCCTAACCCCTGGGCTCAGTCAGTCCTCTTGTCTTGGCCTCCCAAAGTGCTGAGATTACAGACTTGAGCCAACGTGCCTGGCCGGGTCCATTTTCTAATCTCTGCTTTCTTATTGGTAGGACTAGTGTGGAGTGGGGTATACCTAGACAAATGAAGGACACCTGGGAGGGGTAGCTATCCTAACAGAGTAGTGCAGAGGCCCCTCGAAGTGCTGGCACTGATTTCCAGAGCCAAGTTGTTCAATGTAGAAGCCAGGGTTGAAATGATCTTAAAACAAGTCAAGATCAAACTGGTGGTAAGTTGACAAACCAAGGTGGTTAAAGCAGCGAAGTGTATTGTATTGTTGGTGGTAAAAAGGTGATCAAGAGTAATTCAGAAAATGTTAACCAGTTACATTTAGGTTAGTCCTACAGGTCTCATGAAAGTGTAAGGATAGGTCCTAGGGAGTTAATGGTACTAGGCTTTTTTTGGAAAATTCCAGGCATAGGATAGCACTAAGGTATGTCTTTATTCTTGAGTCACTGCTGTACAGTGTTAACAGGAATATAAATGTTATCCTTTATAGCTGATTATTTTTTCTTAATGCTCAGATATTCTATTATACCTGGTTACTTGATAAAGCTGGTGAAATTCAAGCTTACTTGAAATGAAAGCTGACTTTGTTTATTAAGGGAGGAAATTCTTAATTAGGATAGCGTGCCAACTGCATTTATAAAATTACCTTTTTTCCTGGCTTCAGTTAGAGTTTGGTTCTTCTGTAAAGCATCTTAAGTGAATGGGTATGTTTTATGATTTAGTTTCAGGTGTGTGTGTGTGTGTGTGTGTGTGCGCATGCATGTGTGTTTGTGTAATGTATTTCTAGCATTAGATTCATATGTTGAGTTTAAATGAAAACACAGAAAGTTTTCCTTATCTGGAGGTAGAAATAGTTTAGTCAGGCAGGTCAATAACACTGAACAAACCCAGCGAGGAAGTAATAATCAACGTAAAATGTATACTAACATCTTAAATGAGATCTTCTTGCAACTTTGGATTCCTGTCTAAATTGTTCTGTGTTCTGACACAGTCAGATGTCACTCTGTGCTCAGGTGATAGCTGCTCCATATGTTTTAGGAAGTCAGTTCTGTAGGTTTTTGTACTTTGACCATGCATTGACAAGTACACTTGGACTTCCTACAACATTAATGAATGAAAAATAATAATATGGTTAGAAAATTATGACAAGACTATGTCCAGATGTTAACTCACTGCATGACCCCATGTGTCCATGGCAGTTTATGCGGCATGTAAGATTTATTGATTTATGGCTCTTATACGATGGAAATTTGGGTCTCTCTTTTTTTTTTTTTTTTTGGTCTTACTCTGTTGCCCAGGCTGGAGTGTAGTGGCATGCTCACAGTCACTGCAGCCTTGACCTGCTGGCCTCAGGCAATTCTTCTGCCTCAGCCTTCCAAGTAGCTGGAACCACTGGTGGTGCCACTACACCCGGCTACTTTTTGATTTATTGTAGAGACGAGGTCTCGCCAAGTTGCCCAGGCTGGTCTCGAATCCGTGGGCTCAGGCAATCCTCTTGCCTCTGCCTCCCAAAGTGTTGGGATTACAGGTGTGAGCCACTGCGCCTGGCTGGATCTCATCTTAAGAGCTGAAGATTCAAGCCGGGCTCGGTGGGTCAGCCTGTAATCCCGCGCCTTTGGGAGGCTGAGGGA